>NW_024062590.1:0-213162 GCF_006381635.1 Hibiscus syriacus
ATATATATATCTATTCATTTTGAATATGCGTCGACTAATGTTGTTTTTACCTGGGGAACTGATTGGGTTTTTTGTTGAAAACTGTAACTTTTTCTCATAAACCACTCTTTCAAGCTAGTTCCTATTCCCTATAGGTGTTTTGAGATGCTGAATGTAATTTGTGGTCCCCTAAATTTGCCTTGCCTTTTCTTCTTATCCATTTGGTAGAAAATGTGAATCAAGCTGTGCGTTGCTACCTAATCTGTTTGGTGCTTATCATAATTTTTGGCCCCTCACATGTTTCCTGCATATACAGCTGCTACCTGATTGCAGGTCTTTTGTACTATTACATCATAGTTTTGTCTTTTTTTCTCTTTCTTTTTTCTAGATTTGTTGCTTTGCTCTGTGTCTAGTTGCTTGATTGCTGATCCTGAGTCCTAGTTGTTAAATATGAGTTTCATTTTTGAACAGATCCATGGATTTTGAGCAATATTATGCTCAGAAATGGAGGGCCATCCCGGTGCTTCAAGAACCGAGAATTTGAGTGGTAACTTTGACTGCAATATCTGCTTAGACTTCGCACACGAACCAATTGTCACACTCTGCGGTCACCTCTACTGCTGGCCCTGCATCTATAAGTGGCTTCATGTCCAGAGTGCCTCCCTTGATCAAGACGAGCACCCACAGTGTCCGGTTTGCAAAGCTGATATATCCCACACCACCATGGTTCCCCTTTACGGTCGTGGCCAATCTGAATCCGAGTTTCAAGGCAAGGCACTTTATGGGGGTATGGTGATACCCCCTAGACCTCCGGCTTGCGGCACGCAGCCTTCTATCGCCTACATCCCCAACGGTCAGCAGCTTCCTTGTCGCACTCATCAAAATCAAAACTACAACCCCCAGCTTACTATGAAGATGATCCATCATCACCGTTGCTTAACGTCGGGGGCGCATTCCATCATCCCTTGTTGGGATGTTTGGAGACATGGTATATGCAAGGGTGTTCGGAAACTCGGAAAGCATATACGCGTATCCAAACTCACATCTGGTAACGGCAAGTAGTAGCACCCCCAGGTTGAGAAGACATGAGATTCAGGCTGACAGGTCACTGAACAGAATTTCAATCTTCCTCTTCTGTTGTTTCCTTTTGTGTCTGATCGTATTTGAGCTTCTTATGTGCCACTTCTGTTTTTGTATAAATTGTAAGATCAAGATGTAAGCTTGTGGTATAGCGGCTTAGGTAAATGAGATCATACTGTATTGATATGATAATCAGAGTTTATCTGAAAATTGTCATTTTTTTACAACAGCGTCTACCGGCCGATGGTGTAATTAGAGAGCAAAGGGTGTTTAGGTGACTTGAGCCCTCGTCAATTACATCATTCGGTCATTCAATTCTCACCAACTCTGCAATTCAATCCCCACTACCGCCAAGCTCTTAATTGAGTCATAATGTGGTGTCTTGAAGTTGGAAGGTAAATAACCGCAAGTGTTTTACACCCTATAAGATCATCAAATTGTAACCTCTCCCTTCAATGCACTCCTCGAACTGTTATGGGGATGGTGATAAATATCAATCATTTCGCGGGGAGTTGAGTACGATAAGCACCCGATGCCCTACATAAAATCTACTGGTTCCACAATAATATTATTTTGAGAATATCATAATTAATTGTTGAATGTTACAACTAGCCGTATAATGGAGAGATCCATTAACAAAATATTTAAATTCAAAATGACTAGAGTTTAAACTATTCAAATTAATAATAATATTGATATGAAAAAAATTAAACTTTCACTTAAATTTTAATTAATCATATATAAAATTAACTTAAATTCAATATGATCTAAATTAAAAAAAAATTAACTCGATTCAAAATGTGATGGAGCCAATAAACATGTACATGTGAAATAATCTATTACATGCCGACAAGTGAAACTCGTGATTAACTCATTTGATGAAAATGTGGTAATGAGGGGGAAATGAACTCAGGGTCACAGCCTTAATGAGCCCCAAAAACAGGTGTGGTCTCAAGTTTTTGTCGGCAAGGATCAGTGAGGACACGTGTGTAGAGCCAGACACATCATGACTTGCTAAAACAGTAAGGCAAGGCTCAATATATGGAGTATGGACCACTTCTTAAGGGTCCCGGCGAGTACGTTAGTCTGAGGATCGGTCCACGTATCAGAATTGCAGCAACACTATGGGCTTGAACCGACTTCATTGATCTTAGAAGCCCAATTGTCGACAACAATATGAACAAAGGCTTAACATTAATCTTGAAATTGCAAAAACCCAAGTTGGACAAAATCATTAAGGAGCTAATTACTTACTGATGGGGGGAAAAGCAAACCCAAATCCCTGAATGCGCTTCACTTGGACACCCACTTAACCAAAAACAATGATTATTGATTCAGCAGCAAGCAAAGCATGTGCTTAGTGAATAAGCCACATCCTCCTTTTTCTTTGTAACTAATCCATATTATATATCCCATCTATCCATATATAAAGTTTTCACATATAACTACCGTAACTTTAACTGACTCACATACGAAAATGTACGTTGTCGTCTAATACTGTAGCCATTGCCTGTTTTATTGGATAATGAAAGTCAAAATTAATCCAATAAATAAAATAATAACATATAACAAGAAATTCAGCAGTAATACTAATATATATATAAAGGAAAAAGTGTAAAGAAAAGGAATTCGGCTAATTATTGAAAAGAAGGAAGTGGGTTGCTTGATTCACGGGAGTGCAATCTTTTTTTTAACGCTATAGGCAAAAACCTAACCCTCTATTTAACAGTCAAATCAAGTGTGCCGCCTACTCTAATCCCATTACTCTTTTTTTAGATCTTATTTTTTCTAAGGATGAGTATATATTTCAATTTCAACAGAAATATGTTAGAAAAATCGCACGCATTATGAAATTAGAGATAATAAACGAGTTTATTGTCTTAAGATTATTGATCGAAGTAATAATCTGAGATAAAATTAAACCTGAGAAAATCAATAAAAAGTTAAACTTCATAAAATAAATCAAAATTAATAGAAGTAAAAATACTCTTTTTATTTTGATTAGTTGATATCAGAATCAGTTGAGGTCTGTCACTACACGACTTCCTTAAGATAGATTTTCGGTCATTCCTTTAGTACTCAAGTTCGTTAATCGTGTATCTCTCGGGATACATACTTATGATCACTATAGTAGCACATCCAAGGGCGGAGCTCCCTTAGGGCCCAAAGAAGCCCCGACCCTTGTAAAATTATTTTATGTTCGATATTTTGATCTAATAGTATTTTAGTTAATGTAAAACTCATAATTTATTAAGAAATATAAAATTTATTAGATATTTAATCAAGTAGGGGCGAACTAAAGAATGATATCTAATACCCACAATCGGTTGGTCTAGCGGATAAAACACTATATCCCTTAAGCAAGGTCATGTGTTCAATCTTGGCGATTGTGAATGGAGCAAACGAAGTTGGAAATGTCACCCTCGCCTTTGCAGTACCTTATCCTAATTAGTCGACCAATAGATTAGAAACCAGTCGTTATACAAAAAATGAACGATAATTCAATGTTCTCAATTTTTTTGTCTAATGATAATTTAGGTCATTATAAATTTAATTATTAGATAAATTACACATTGTTTTCTGAATTGTAAGTTTAAATATCTGGTAAGTCATTGTATTTTCTTAAAAAAATTAATATTTCGACCCCTGTCTATATCTAATCCTGGCTCCGCCCCTGAGCACATCTGCAGATCACGAACGAGCCTAGCTTTCGACTATCACCGAAAAAATAGTGGAAGAGAAAAAAATCGAGAGATAAGAGAAGTTCTGAAAACTAAGTTGTGAGACATAAAAAACCTAATATGTTTGCTCACTATTTATAGGGATTTTCAAGAGATATTTAATCTAACTAAATCTTTTAATATTCAAATTTAAACAGATATATATCTTTTAATTTAAATATTCAAAAAATAAACTCCCTTTACCATTATAACTTAATAGATATTATTTTAATTAAAAATAATAAAATATATAATTATCTTTAATATTCAAAGTTAAAAAGGTATAAGATACATTTTTAAATTGACATACTAAAAGAATAATTATTCTACTAATATTCAAATTAAATAATAGATTTAATTTGCAATTGTCAAAAAATAACTCTTTTTACTATTTAAATTTAAATATATATTATTTTAATTTAAAATATACAAAAGTATATATTATCTTTAATATTCAAATTTAAAAAGGTAACAACTACCTTTTAAATTGAGATATTCAAAGAGTAATTATCATACAAATATTAAAATTATAATATATTAATTTGTAATGGTGAAAAGGTAAATTCATTTTACTATTTAAACTTAAGCAAATTATTTTAATTTAAAATATACAAAATTAAAAGATAACAAATACATTTTTAAAATTTTATTAAAAGAGTAATTATTCTATTAATATTAAAATTAAAATTATCTTTTAATTAGAAATAGTCAAAGGACTATGAATTTAATATAAATATTAATTTGTCAATTAATTCATAATTTTTCCAACAAATATTATAATTTTTTATCTGTTATTCAATTTAATTTAGATTTAAATTTAACTTAATTTTTTGGATGAAAAATTACTCCCAACAGATATATATAATTTATTTTTATTAGTAAAATATGATACTAGTTAAAAATACATAGAGAAGTGTTTTCTAGTAATTATTCATATATAAATATTGACATAGATATATCAAGTATTATAATATACTAGTAGTCCCAATCTAGTGAGTTGACCATTTTTCATCTTAAAAATGTACCGATTTGATTTTATCCTTCATAAAAATCAGACCTGTCTCAAATCTAAAATTTAAAAAATATCTTATTCAATTACTTAATAAGTGCATGTTTAAAATTTTTATTTAAATATTTGAAAAACACCATATCCTAATAATGTGAGATTTGAGAATCTCGTTACTAATACTTTTTTGATTTTGAGTTGTCAAATACATATAATTCATAATCATATCTAAATTCATATTCGTAGATAGTCGATGACAATTGTTTCCTACTAAAATATTAAGGACCACAATAATAAAATGTTATAAATCCATAATGTTAATGAAAAACTAAATTCAATACCAAAAAATAAATACTTGTGAAACTAAAGTGATCGTTGAATAATTTATCCAAATAATTTAAAAATATATACAAAGAGACCAGTCAAGGACAGCACATCACATCATCTGGGACAAATGACATTTTTCTTCACAATACATCAGCTGGTAAAACAAAGAAAGTTATATAGCAAACCTTTGCAGAATGGTCAGACTTTCACGGCCATTAATTAATTATTTATTTATTTTAATTTTTCAACTTGTGGGTATGAATGATTTGAAAGCTTCGTATATTTACCGAGTATTTATTTATGTCAAATTTTAAAGATGTTGGTTTTAAAATTTTAAATAAATTTAAGGACGTAAAATGATAAAATTTTAGAGAAGTAAAATTAAAATAACAAAAATATTTAAATTAGACTAAAAATTAAAATTTTTAAAGAAGATAACCGGCCTCTACAATCCTATAGTTTATTCCTGTATATCTACGCTTATGCACCCAAACCCTAGTTTTCTGCATGTATTACACCTTTATTCTTTTAGAAAAAGTTTTTGACAGAATAAATATCTAAAAATAGTTTTTAGAAAAATATCTTAATCGCATCCAGAATAAATAAACAACTGTATTATTGAAAGTAATCAAAGAAAAATTAACGTGGCAAAATTATTTTATACTCCTTGTACTTAGTCTAATAATTTAATTTGGCCGTTTTCAGCCACATACTTTTTTAAATTTTAATGTTTCTTTCTTAAACTAAAAAATAACTAGTACTTATATCAATTCAGTCAATATCTACTGTTAACCTCGAAGTGATGCGTAAATTATAGTTTTAATTGTTATTCGATCATATTAAATATACACGATTTAATCATATAATCTATTCATCTTTTAAATCAATATTAAAAATTTAAAAATTATAATGGGTCAAAATAAAATATAAAAATTAAATTTAAAATTCAAACATAAAACACGTGTAAACGGGGTCCACCCTAGGCCAGCGCAGGAGGGATGCTGCACAGGGTCCACAAATTAAAAAAACTAATATTATACTTTCTTACTTTTTATAATAAATTACGAATCTTATTGAAGATTGTTCTTAAAATTCTAGGTAGATCACGTTTTTAATTTTTTTTCTTTTGAGTTTTATATATTTTCAAATTCTAAATAAAATCATTATTTTTTTTCAAATATATGTTATGTATTAAGAAAGTTTTGGAAAATTATGTTGACACCATCATCAATGATTTTACATCAAGAAATACTCGAAGGTAATATTTTTATAAGTATTTATATGCTTAAATATATTTTTTGACATTATGATAAATTAATATTTGTTTAATTTAATAAAAAAATCTAATAAAAATTATATTATACATTTCTTAAATTTCTTTTAAATTATGGATCTATTTTTATATTTTCGTCCCGAGTAAAAACAATATACAGTCATGATCTGCCTTATTTTAGAATGATGTTATAAGTTTTTTAAGAAAGATGAGTAAAGGGTAATACTGTCATAAGAGCATCTAAACTATGCACCCAAAACCTACTTACCACATGCACACTATGAGACGAGTGATACATATTTACAAGTAAATAGTATATAAGTGGCATGCAACTTGGAATTTCTCTGAAATCAAACAGCCAATAGACAAGTTTTTGACTAATCTTTTGGGTGTATTTTCTTTTTCTTTTTCATCTACGTAACTCTAGTTTGATTCATTATTGATATATTGGGTCTGGAAAATTTGGTTATTGGTCATGTTACGGGTAAACCGATAGAAATAAATCATAAATTAAAGAAATAAATTTATTATATCAACGATAAATATCAATTTTTAAAAGTACATCAAGCCTTAATATATATATATATATAGTTTTACAAACATAAACTCTAGTTTAATTCAATTGTACCATATCGTACCTTAAATTTTTTTAAATCAGATTATTACGAAAATTAGATAAAAAATTCAATAAATTAAACACTATAAATAATTATATGAAGATACTCCCATGTGCTCAAATGCATGGAAATCTTTGTCATTTCAAGCTTCTGTCAATCTGCCTTAACCCTTTCGCTTTTGACTAATAAGTTAAAACAAACTGTTCACTATAGAAATATATATATATATATTGTTTCTTCAAGCCATTCACCGTGACGACAAAGTTGCATTATCTGAATTCCAAACCCCCAAAAAAAACATAAAAAATCAGTAAAGAAAGTAAAAAAAATACGAAGAAAAGCGAACCACTTTCCACGGCACCGGTAGTTTCCAAGAGGCGTACTGACATAAATATAAACCAACAACGAAAGAAAGTTGTAGAAAACAAAGGGGAGCTTTAACTCTCTAGCGTATATAATATAAAGACTTGGTAGTCTTTGATTATCGTTCAAAAGGGACGTGATTATGAGCTGCGAAATGAGCTATCATCCGACGAGCTCGTCTCCCAGGAGCAAAGGGCCAGCTCCGTTTCTGTCCAAGACTTATGCTTTGTTGGAGGAAGAAGGTGGTGGCGGCGGCGGCAAGAAAATAGTGTCGTGGAACGATGAAGGGACGGGGTTCGTGGTGTGGTCGCCGGCGGAGTTTTCGGAGCTGACTTTGCCTAGATATTTCAAGCACAATAATTTTTCTAGCTTTATTCGCCAACTTAATACATATGTGAGTTGTTTTCCTTTCCAAAGCCGAATTCTTTTTCTCCTGACAATATTTTCCACCTTTATTTTCACACACATGCATGCTATCCTATTAAGCAAAGCAAAAAGTTCTCATCGGGATGGATGGAAAGGATGCTAAGATGCAATCGTATTTTTAAAAAATGTAAATTTATATATAATTTTAATATACTTTTATATTTTATATTGATGGTCAAATCTCATATCCCTAAAATTTTAATACAACTCTATAAATTTGTATCATCTAACCAAAAAAAAATCTGTATCGATTCTTAGTTTTAATCGATCTTTGCTCTAATTGAACTTAAATTATGATTTTTGTATCCCTACATTGGTTTCTTAAAAATATTTTCTAAATTATGGTGCTAATCGAGGTGTTTTCAAGAAAATATATATATTAAAAATTTAATTGGAATATTTAATAACGTTAAATAATAATGTTATAAAATCATAGGATTAAATCATGTTAAGTTAAAACATAGAGATTAAATTCTAAATCTTAATATGGTAAAGGGACCGAGCGCTTTTAAGAAAAATTCACTACAGAATTTCAACTAAAATATTTAATAATTTTAAATAAGGACATTACATTGTACCAAAAAAATACAGGTATTATAGAAATAGGGGATCAAATTATGCAAAATTAGCATATCGGGCTTAAATTATAATTATTAGAAAGGTATAGGGACTAAATCCATAATTAAACCATTAATCTTTAGAAGAAGGAAATAATCTTCCGTTGGGGCGGCTCGAGTGAAAGCCGAGTATCCTAACCAAGTAGAGTACATGGGATGAAGAAAGCAAAATCTAAATATGTTGTTGGCAATGAACAGGGGTTTAAGAAACATCATCAAGGAGGTGGGAATTCAAGCACGATAAGTTTCGGAGAGGTCATAAGCAAATGATGGTGGAGATAACACGAAAGAGGACCGAGCCAAGCGTGTTCCCTGCTTTCTTGAAGGCTTCCTCTTCGTCCGAAGAAGACCACCAACATCATCATCACATCGTCAATGGCATGGACGATGAAACGAGTGTTCATTGTCAGACACTAATGGAGGAGAACCAGCACCTGAGAGAGAGAAGGTGGAGTTGCAGACCCAAATTGCACAATTCAAAGCCCTGCAAATTAAGCTGTTGGATTGCCTCGATCAGCACACCAAGAATCACCATGAAACTAGCACTGCTAGGTGAATATATAGCTTATGTTTTGATCTTCTTCTGTTGTGGCCCAAGGTTGTGGTGCTTGAGAAAATAAGCAAAGAAGGGGAGAAAAAAAAACAAAGAAAAAGGGTTTAATTGCTTGTAGCTCATGTGCTCAATAGTCATGGAAACTATGGAATAACAGTTGCTTTCCTCGCTTCATTTTATGATCAACACAACGTGCTTCGTATCCATATAAATATAAGGTTTTAGTAACTTTTAGTAATCGATGAATTTAATAAAACAATACCTTATAGTCAGAAAACTATTTATGTAATTTACCCTAATTTTCAATAAAACAAAAGAAGAAAAGTATTCAGAATGAAACTCAAAATCTAATATCAATCAAGACTAATGTAATATGCCTTGTGAGTACATCACAAACTTAACCGACCTAATATATTCAGAGTCCTAACTAAAAAATTGATTATAGTCCATATCATATTATCATCATTGGTTATCACAATTACCCAAATCATAAAGCCCATGTTGTAGGAAAACACAACAATTTGACCCATTATTGAGAAAAAAGGCCCAAAGAAACGACCCATATTCATTAACCACCATGTCTCATAAACCCTACTTGAAGGATCTGCCAAAATCAACTCCCTGTTCAATTTCACCTCATTTCTCTGCTAAAAGCATGAACTTCACAAAGCTGTTGTTCAACTCAAAATCCCAGACTCGATATGTGCTTTTAAGCAGATCTTATTATACAAACAGGCTCAACAAAGCCACTCTGTATTCCAGAATCAGTCCTCTGGGAAGCCCCGACAAAAGCGTCGAAGCTGAGCTTGAAGACTGGCTCAAACATGGCAACAACATTCGAGTCGCCGAGCTTCAACGCATCATTCACGATCTTCGCAAGCGAAAACGCTTCACTCAGGCCCTTCAGGTTTGGTTCTATTTTATATATTCTCGAGTTTAATTTGTTTGAAAATTTTGTATCTGCAATACTTTTTTCATCTGGGGTTTCATGATGTTTGTCGTATTAAGAAGTAGAGCATTTGTGATAAGTGTGAAGTACAGCTGAGGTCACTGTAAAAATGATTTTTTTGATCAGTGAATGTCCAAATTTTACAAAACGGTCATTGAAATTATTGAGATTTATTACTATTTATAAGTTGCTGGGACCATTTTGTAACATTTGAAAGTTGGATGACCAAAAACATCATTTGGACATAATTCAGTTACCTCTGGTGTACTTTACCCAAAACTGAATGATGCTGACTTGAATTTTTAAACTTTAAACAGCCAAGACAGGTTTTGACATCATCACTGCCAACAAGTTTCCTAGAGTTGTTTGCATAATTTGACTTGAATTTTATTATTATGCGCCTAAGTGATTATTTGACAACAAGGAGAATGTTGGTTTGAAATAATGTCGAAATCTGTAAGCTGATGTAATGGAGATGATTGAGTAAAAGGTGAGGTTTTGTTTTCTAGAGTTGACTCCCGACCTGCAAAGTTTAGTGTGTATGACTCGAATCATGAACATAGAAGATAAGAGAGAAAAAAGTTATTCGGGTGAATTAGTTTGAGTCGAGTTAGTCATCCAGTATTGTCCTTGTAATAATTGATTCTGATTCGTAAGAGTCGATATAATCACAATTTGTAACTTCAAGGAAAAAAAAAAGATTGTTGCTGGATGCTCCACATTGTTTCCTAAAGTGGAGATGGATTGATGAATGGGAACTTGTTAGTTAAAGCCTTAAAGGTTGATTGTGCCATGTAGCTTGAAATTTTCTTTTTTGGTTTGTAGTGGTTGAATACGTATCTGCGTGAAATTTTTGAGTTAAGGAATTGCAAGTTAGTTGGTAATCGGATGTTTAAACTTTGAACCATAAGATTATGGATAACGTTATTTCTTTTCTGATGCTTCCTGATGTCTAATGGGTGCAGGTTTCTGAATGGATGAATAGAAAGGGTCTTTGTGCCTTTTCACCTACTGAGCATGCCGTGCAGTTGGATCTCATTGGTAAAGTTCAAGGATTTGCTTCCGCTGAAATCTATTTTAATAAGTTGAAGGACCAAGATAAAACCGATAAGACATATGGTGCCCTTCTGAATTGTTATGTGAGGCAGCGGCAGACAGACAGGTCCCTGTCTCATTTGCGGAAAATGAAGAAGTTGGGCTTTGCCTCGACGGCTCTTACTTACAATGATATTATGTGCCTTTACACTAATACTGGACAGCATGAGAAGGTACCTGATGTACTGAGGGAGATGAAAGAGAACAATGTCTCCCCGGATAACTTCAGTTACAGAATCTGCATGAATTCCTTCGGTGTAATGTCGAATATAGAGGGAATGGAAGGAATTTTAACAGAGATGGAGAACCAACCTCACATTGAGATGGATTGGAACACTTATGCTGTTGCTGCCAATGTTTACATGAAAGCAGGCCTTACCGAGAAGGCAATCGACGCACTGAAAATATCCGAACAGAAGCTAGATAATAAAGATGGAACCGGCTACAATCATCTAATATCACTATATACAAGCTTGGGAGACAAAGCCGAGGTCTTGAGATTATGGGGTCTAGAGAAAACTGCTTGTAAAAGGTATAAACAAGGATTTCGTTACTATGCTGCAATCTCTTGTGAAGCTTGATGAATTGGAAGAAGCAGAGAAAGTACTTGAGGAGTGGGAATCATCTGGCAACTGTTATGATCTTCGGATACCAAATATCGTTGTTGTCGGGTATATTAGAAAGGGTTTACACGAGAAGGCAGAAGTGATGCTTGAAAATCTGATGGAAAAGGGTAAGACCACCACCCTAATAGTTGGGGCCTTGTGGCAGCAAGTTACCTAGATAAAGGTCAGGAGAGAGAAGCTTTCGAATGCATGAAAGCTGCCCTATCTTTATTTGTGGAGGATAAGAAGTGGAAACCGAACCTCAGGGTGATTACTGGCATCTTGGATTGGCTAGGTGATGAAGGTAGTGTTCATGACGCGGAAGAATTCGTCGAGACCCTGAGGAGAAAGATTCCGGTCAGCCGAGAAATGTATCATGCCTTGTTGAAGGCAAATACAAGACATGGTAAAAGAGTGGATGTACTTCTGGATCGCATGAAAGCCGATAAAATAAGTGAAGACGAAGAAACAAAAACGTTATTGGCCATGAAGTACAGCTAAATCTCCATTGTGTGGTTCCTCATCACTCATTGATCCGTTTATGCTTTTCCATCTGGTGGCCCTTTGTAGTCATTCAGACTCCGAGATCAGCTTTTGCGTTGTACTTGTTCTCTCATTTTGATACTTTAAATTCTTATATATCCACAAATATTTTTTTATGCTTTTAGGGTGTGTTTGGTTCACGGAATATAAGATTATCAGTGGGAATAGAATTACCGGAATATAACATTACCTAACATATTACTTGGAATGTTATATTACTGTGTTTGGTTTGCTTGACAGTAATGTAAGATTACAGTGTTTGGTTGAAGGAATAAAAGATTATTGGAATGTATATTTTACCAAATTGATCTTGTTTTATATTTTTTAACAAGTAAAATTTTAATTATTTAAATAAAAATTATTTATATAAAATTCATTGATAATATATTATTTTATTATTTAAATATATCAAGTATGAACTTTGAAAGTTTGAATTGAAATTATGAATTGATTGAAATTTAAATGCATGAACGATTGAGAAATTTGTGCGAATTAATCATTCATTGAAACCATGCGAATGGAAAATTTTCGAGCAGTATATTTCAACTAAATGTATCACTGTAATGGTGTTCCTTCCTGCATATTCAAGATTTCTCGAAAGATGATTTCTACTGAGTCGGACTCTTGTTACAGATGATTTCTACGAGTTGGACTCTTGTTACAGACCCTATGTAGGCGGCACACTGGATCTAGCTATCGAACTTTCAGCGGCACAACAGGAAACAACATTATTAAAGCACAATAATGGACATGTCAACCTTTGAAACAGCCCGAAGTTCCACAAGTGTGCTTGGCCAGAAGTTCCACAAGTGTGTCCTTGTTTATTAGTACCTGCAAAACAATTTACGGTTAGATAACGTGGCCTAAAAGAAGGGTACCAAAACAATTTACAGAAGTTCCAAGAAATTATTGTTAATTGGAGTAATGTAACAGAATGTGAAAGACCCGATAACATTTTCAATGGTTTTAGCATTTATGGAAATTATGTCTTATCCTCCTACCAAAAAAGTATAGGACTAAACGGAAGAATCAACATAAACATGACATACATCAAGGTTAAATCCAAAAAATCATAGTTTCAATACATAGGCATGTGCGTGTGGAAGATTCCATTAATTCTACACCCATGCTTAATTACATTTACTCATTAAAGAATAATAACTTTTACCATACCTCTTTGGCACGTATAAAAATCACTGGTCGGCATCAACCCTGATGATAGGACACGAGGTTGTTGGATCATAGCTGAAATAGAATACATGCAAACACTCGAGAGGTTATATTTTAAAAGATAGCATCATAAGATAGAGTCGAAATAAGTTTAAAATCACAAACAAGATAGTTGCATCGTACCTTTAGCATGAGGCATCATGAACCGTTTACCCTTTTAGTTCCTGCTGAAAGCAAAAGACAAGTCTGACCTACAGCAGCCCCAACAACAACTGTATGTACCTGTGGGGAACCAATATTACCAAGTTATGAAGGAATTCTGAGAATAAAGAAAAAAAAATTAAATCTCATTCTTGAGCTAAAGTAACATAAACTCGAGACATCCAGAGAAAATTTTCTTATCAAAATATAGAAAACGAGACAGACTGATATCTTTGAAGAACGAAAATTCACCTCATTTTGTAACTGCATAAGTGCATCATAGATGGCAAAACCCTCCTTCTCCAAGCCAACCTGCATTATAAGAGCTTTAAATTAATGTACGTATAGCAAGCAGAAGCGAACATAATGCATGGAAAGCAGAAGAAGCGCCAGCATGGAAAAAGAAGCTAGTGTTTACAATTTAGATACTATTCGAGTTTATATACAGTTTCATATTTGTAGGTTTACATGCACTTAATCTACACAAAAGACTGAAAATCCAAATTTTAACTCAACTGACTTTTTTTACTTATTAAATGAGAACCAAGGTATGAGTCAAACATCTCCAGAAACTACGCGATCCATAATGTATTACATCTTAAATTCATTATCAAATTTGAAGGTACCATATGCAAAGCTCACCTTTTCACCATCATCACGGGTTGTTCCCGTAGAGTTTATGTAAAGATAGATTGGTTGCTTGGGATCCATCCATTGAAGATACATTAGTTCTGCAACTACAAGCTCTGTCACTGTGCTGAAAGGTAGAAACGATCAAACTGTTTGAACAAATTACAGTAACAACAAAACAATATGATATAGGAAATGATACTCTTGGTTTGCTTTCTCGTACTGAGAGATCCATGAATTAGGATCCTAATACATATAGATACAGATTGTCCCTCGGGAACAAGAATTTCCAGGAAATAGTTATCTCAAAACTCTTAACAAGATTGCAAAAACATGAAATTCCAGTTATCCTCAACCCAGTTTTGCAATTTTTATAAAAATAATTTCTAATTTGGTAAAGCATATGCAACAGAAAACATTTACAATTTATAAACCTCACCCACCCACCCTTTTAAATCAGAATTCGGGAATACTCACCGGCATGCCAATGCAAATTATTCTACCGTTAAGAAGCAATGAAGGTAAGTCCGGTGGAGGGCTTTTCGGCCTCTGCTCATTGTATGACACTGATCTTTCCACTTAATTCAGTTTCGATGAATGATTAGTTCGAAAAATTTCAATCAATACAAATTTATCAACTAAAATATATTTTAAAAAACCTAATACTATATCTGAAAACAAGAGCTCGAAAATTTTTCATTCGCATAGTTTCAATGAATGATTAATTCGCACAAGTTTCCCATTCGTTCATGCATATAAATTTCAATTAATTCATAATTCCAATTCAAAACTTTCAAAGTTCATGCGAATGAAAATTAACAAAAATAAATAAACTAAAAAGCCTGAGAATTACCATATTTAGAATGAAGAATGTGGAAACAGAGAGTTTTCGACTTCCACAGACATCAAAGACGATGGCCCATATTTTGGCATCCCTTCAACCATATAAGGAAGAGAACACAAAGAAGAATCAACATCAAAATACTACCCATTGAAGCAAGGGAGCATCCACGGAAGGCAGACGGAAATCACGCACGGTTGGAATTTCAAAGAATCCCGATAGCCAGAACGAAGTGGGGAGGGTTATTTTAGACAACGGGGCCGGGATGAATGAAATACCTAAGAGAAATGAGGGATGGATATTCCCGGAAAAACAGTAGATAAAATCACTGTTGGTATTATTTTTTACCTGTCATTTGGTAATCTGCCCATCCAAACGTGGGTATATTCATATGAGAAAAAATATTCTTCACAAGAATGAATTATACCTTGAACCAAACGGAGCTTTAGAGGAAAAATATTGATTTTAAAAATAAATTAACATATAAACGAATTACCAAACAAGGTAGAAGCACAATAGATAATTTGAAGACAAAAATAAAAACAACAAATTCAAAAGGTTTTGCAGTATTGTTAATTGGCACACATTCAACTGGATGACTGAAAAGTATGGAATTGAAGCCAGGGTTTTGTTCCCAAGTCTTATTTTAATAAAAAATAATATTAATATTTTAATATTATATTTTTAATATTTTAATAATACTATTATTTTAATAAGTAATTAATATAGTTAATAATATATTATTTTTGTTTTAATAAATAACTAATATAATTTCTAATTATTTTTTAATAAAAGATTATAATTTTAATACTTTTATTTATAAAATTGTAGATATAATATTTTAATAATAACATTTACATAAATAATACTAAATTCATTATTATAATATTTTAAAAATAATATTATTATTTTATTAATAAATAATATTATTTATTGTATTTGATGTTTATAATAAAGAATTTTTAAAAATTGACCAATCAATGAAGAATTAATTACAAATATCATTCAAACACCGTAAAATAATTTCCAAAAAATTCTTATTCTATCTTTTGACTGTAATTAGTTTTTTATAAAATATTTTTTTTGGGTATTTATTAGTAAAGAGTAGGTAATCAAATTAATTTACTGATCAAATAATTATTTTACACTTTTTAAAAAATTACTTAATGTTTAATTTTTCGTAAATCATTTTTTAAAATTTTTACTTTAAAATTAAATATTCAAAATAATATTATTTTATATTAATATATTATTTTTAGTATCATTTTAATAAAAATACAAATTGTTTTTTTTTAAATTGAATACAAGCTCTTATTAAAATTAACCAACCAAACATAGCGTGTACCAGGTAAACAACACCTAGCATTTTAGAACAAAATGAAATCCAAAGAGCAAAAAATAAAACAAAAGACAAACTAAAATGAAAACATTAGTTGACTATTCCTCTTCCCTTGCTCCAGATGGTGAACTCTCGATGAAAGCAAAATGAAAACAGCGTAGAGGGTAGCATCCTAAGGCGGATCCATCCACCTCAGTCCTCTGATACTTGCATTTTTCACATTCTGTCTTACTCAAATATAAATTAAGGATGTCACACTACTTCTATATGATATTTACGGTCCAAAACAGGTAAAAATTTATTTATATTAAATCTTCAAATTTAACATTTATTAATAGACTACTTAATCAAATAAAATCATAATGTACTATTTTATTTTCCAATTCACATTCGTTTTTAGGAAGCCACTAGACAATTTAATATTGTTTCATATCACAACTAAAAAAGTCTAATTTAAAACTCAACCGATTAGTCTTTATAACGTAATTTATTACCACCTTCATACATATCTATTTAGCAACTTATCATATTTTCACTTCTCTTTATTACTTTTTCTCATACTATATTATTATTCATTTTATAACTCTTATAATATCTTTTATCTCATCAAATCTATAATATTTGTAGTCAGTTCATTTAAAATGGTTTTTATTGTTGTCTACCGCTATACGACCACCCGCTAACAACAACTGTTATTATAAAGTTCACATTATGCACATATATATTTCATGCATGTTCTGATTCAAACCAATTGAATGTTTCCATCTATAAATCATTTAGTACAAATAAAGTTTTACTTGTATATTTTACTGTAATACAATAATTAAACTTGTACTGTCTTTTTTTCTTGTATTGTTCATTTTTTTATACTATTCTTTTCGCTGTACTATATCTTGTACTTTATTATTTCTTTTTATCCTACTGTTTCTTTTTATGCACTATTCCTTTTACTGTCTTGTTACTTTTATTAATTGCACACATAATGTCAGGAGTACACGAATGTACTATAATCAGGAGTGCACGAATGCACTAATTAAGGAGTGCAAAATTACACTGATACATGAGTGCACGAATGTATTAATACAGGAGTACCCATTTGTACTAATACGGGAATGCACAATTGCACTAATACAAGAGTGCGTATTCGCACTAATACAGGAGTGTATTATCATATTCATATACTATTTCAATCATTTGTTAAAATTATAACTAATATAATAAATTCATATTCATATAGATATTCTAAAAATACCATTAATCTATATTCAATACTGATTTCTTTCACTATATCAAAACTAATTTTAATTTTATCAAGTTAACCTTCCAGGCCCTTTAAATAATTATTTCTTACAATACTGTAACACCCCAACTCGTATCCGACCTGGATACGAGTCTGAGATGTCACATTGACTTTTAAAAACGATATTCTTACAAAATATCCAAATATTTGAACACTTTTTAAGAAAATACGATAATATTATTGAATCATATTTACTATAACTAATTTAAGAAAATATGTTTTATGAACAGTAAAATACGGTATAAACAATGAATAGTACCGTATGAACAACAATGACAGTACCATGAACAGTGAAAATTTTCGAATATAAATTATGCATCGAGGCACTGCTACAGTGCATCGATGCACTGCTACAGTACTTCGTAAAAATACGTATAAATTCATAAAAATATAACCTTTCATTGTTATGCAATTACATTTGCATAAATACGTTAAAAATATTATAAAACTCAATTAGAGCATAAATATTTAATTTATCGACTTTGTATACATGCCAACTATTATCATTCTTACAAAATACATAATATACATTTATTTTCCTGATCTGATCTTTGGAATGGAGGAACTGACCTGTCTTGCATAAATTTTACCAATATTCCTCTTCTCGAAACCTACGCGTGAAACAATCACACGCTAAGTCGTTGACTTAGTGAGGCATATAAAACATAATTATATGTTAACTGTAACTTCTACAATGCATGAGCGTTTGATATTACCTTATCATACCAAAGCATATATTATTTTCTGTAATATATACATACATGCACATATCATGTAACATAACATCATTAACATGCTTATCATTTCTCATTCTATCATCACTAATTTCTTTATATACCATATCAGCATATAATGTAAACTCTAAATCACACTATTTCATAAACAATTACCAATCTCATATAACACATACGTTTCACTTAGGAATACACACAATATCACATATGAATCTTGTAAATACTTCTGATGTCTTTTGTAGGCCCATGTACATTACTGAGAACTCAAGGTATGTGAGTACTGTGAGGTTGTGCACTATGCTGTCACCACAGCTCGTATAAATTTGTACCGTAGTGCCACGTAGAATTTGTCCCGAAGGACCGCGTAGAAATGCACCGAAGTGCCACGTAGAATTGCACCGTAGTGCCATATAAGATTGTCCATAAGGACCACATAGAAATTCCTTAAGAATCATATACATATACCAAGGATCAAGTAGGTGTCTCAAAAGACCTCATACATGCTCCAAATAATACATATACATCCCAAAGGACCGCGTAAACCCTCGATTCTTGGCATGCCAACTATACCTCTAGATCTCATGACACATAACATGGGCATTATCTTTTATAATTATCACATATTCACATTAGCACATAGTTCACTTACACGTAGAACATTTTCATATAAATCATATTCATATGTCACATAGCTTATACCTCGTTCTTATGTCTTCTCATAGACATATATTATTTCTCACATAATCACATAGGTTCATATCATATAACATGTATCATGTGCTGCATATTTATATGCCACATATTTCATATCACTTTGCATAGAATCACATAGCTTGTTTCATATAACTTATAGAATTTCTCCTTTGCTTACATACATATGTCATATGTTGTTCACATATATTCATATATACCTTACATAACACATAAGATAACATATCATGCATATCACATAGTTGATATCATATTTTTCATATATTCATGTACACAGAAAGATCACATACATTTTAGAAATTACTCCTTACCATAATAACTCTGTCATTGACTCATCGCAATCCAATGTTTAATTGATAACTTAAGTACAATTAAATTGCACTCACCTTAGCCTTGCTTTGATTCGATCCTAATTCTTTGATTGTTCCAGAATTTGTTTAGGCTAAATATCTACATAAACATAATTTCAAGACGATTTTCAGAAGCCTAAACCTTATAACTTGGTATTAATAACTTAGACTAATTTAATGAACCAAATTTTAGCTTTTCCTTTAGGAGTGCATCGATGCACTATGGGTGCATCGGTACACAAAATAGCTTCGAAATATCCATGCATCGATGCACCCCTTAATGCATCGATGCACCTATCCAGAAATCACTGTTCATTGCACGAAAATTCACTCTTTCAATTTCTATTTTTCAAGTTTCATTCCCTTTCATTTTCTTAACTCAAATATACATGCTTAAACTCATTTATATCTATTTATTTCATCTTAAATCTCAAAATTATATTCTCCATATAGAAATCAATAATCATACCAAATTTTCCATGTTATCCAAACTTAATTCTAACACTTCTAACTTCTTATCCTCATAGATGACAAGTCAAATTCATCCTCCAAATTCATTTAAACCTTCTTATTCAAAATTTCACTTAAAACCCCATTTTCTTTATTCTATCATAACTCCTTTATCTTTTGATTTTATGATAACTTAAGCTTTCCTTAAGGTTAGTTATCATCTAATGATCAAAACTCACTCTTAAAATTAACAAATAATCAACAAAATATAAAACTCACCTTTGCTCTAGCTTGGGCACGTTGGAGAAGAGAAGAAGATGAAAAAGATAAGTTTGGAAGCTTATCTCTTCACACATGCATCACATGAGTATTATAATACCCACTAAATTTTATTTAATTATTTTTCTTGTTCAATGATTCATTTGCCCTTTGATTCTTTTAATAATTACTAATAACCCTTCAGGAAATACTTTCAAATAAATCATTGAACTTTTTAACTTTTCCACTTTAATCACCAAATTCTGAAATTTCACAATTTAGTCACTAACCCGGTATTGAGGATGTTACAAATACTTAGCTTAACTTTTCAATATTTCACATTTAATCATCAATAAACTTTTCTTTTAAATATAACCTAATATTTTAAGAATAATTCTAAATAGTTCCTTCATATTCACTTTAAATTTACATTAATCACCTTATACTCGATTTCTACTTTAACCCATAATTTTTCCATATTTATAACTTAGTCCTTTAACTTATACATTCTTCCAAACAATCCTAATTAATTAATATTTTAATATCAGAATCATCATTTTGTTATGTATAATCAAGTACTTTCATATTCATTCAGTAACCTTCACAATTTGTTCACTTTACATTTTGATCTCTACCTGTAGTAAATTTTACGAATTAATCCAAAATCAACATTCCAACATAACACATCATCTATTGAATAATTACACTTCAATCCATATACTTTCACAATTTTTTAAATTGGTCCCAAATCACATTCAAAGAATGTAGAATCACTAATATTTCATTTCTAAACCCTTATGATTTTTTTATAATTTCTCCTAATTTTTTCCTTTAGGCCGAATACTCTAGGGTTTCTTTAACATGGTTTTCATTTTGTAATAAATATCAAATCTATCATGCCAAGTAATGAAATTGGCTCTTTTCAAACATTTAAGGTAACATATAACATAAGAGTATCATAAAGTGCATAATTTACCACAATTTCATATTATGGTAGTTTGTACTATCATCAAAAAAATATTATTAAATATTAATCTATGCACTCAAAAATTATTCTAATTGTATCATTGTAAACTAGACTCGAATACGAATCTAACCATATAAGGCTCTCTTTCTAGTTCAACTTGTACAATTTATAACAAATTTTCTAATCCAGCTTACAGACATCTGTTTTAAGCAGAATCTGCTGCCTTGTTTTCTGACTTTTCATCAGTTAAAAATTCATACCTTTTTGTATATACTTCCAAATCAGTAGCTGTTTATTTTAAACAAAACTAAATTTGTATATGAATCCAATGATATAAAAATCATCTTCTAATCATTCTTGTAAAATTTGTGGTGATTTTATAAACTTACAGTCCAGATTACTAATTAGACAGATTTCACTAATTTGTATCCTTAGTTTATTCACTAATTCTATTAGCTTATCAAATGAACTGATACCATTTAAATTTAATTCACCATAAAGGGAACTCAAAAGTGATATAAGCTTGTGATGTGGGTTTAGTTTCTGCCAAACGTCAACAACCAGACAAGGACAACGCTTTCTGATTGATAATAGGATAAGTTTTATAACATAGTTGCTGGTGCAGTTTTCTAACATTCCATTTCTAAGAATTGAAAATAAAGCAAAAATAGACTATAATATGATATGAAATTCTATACGAGCAAGAATCCATCAATCTCATAAAATTTAAGCAGTACAAGAAAGAAGCACCACCCATTAAAATGTTACTTTCTCCATAACATTTTCGGTTGCAACAGGAAACGTTAAAACGATTAACATTTTAGGTAACAAAATTAACATTTTAGGTAGTGCTCCACCGGAAATATTAAAATAAAATTAACATTTCCGGTTGCGCATTTCCTTAACCTTATATTATGTTGTCTTTCCTTAGACTTCATCATAAGTAGGGATTTCATGCCTCAAATATAAATCAACTTTGCAATAAGAAGATATGCTATTCTTACCTTTTTGGTTATGGCTCAGGGCTAAGGAGAATGAATTTTTCATGGCTCAAATATATAAATAGACAACTTTGCATGGCTAAATTTTTTATTAATAGAAGTTTACAAATTTTTGCATGGTCATTGATCAAGAGCAGCTAAAGATAATAAATATTCTTACCTTCTTCCTCGTGGCTCACGGCAAAGAGAGTTTGAAGAAGGAAGAAAATTGATTTTGTTTTTTCAATTTACTCGATCCATTTCTTTATTTAAGATGCAATAAGAATGACATATGACCAGCTTCTCAGTTCTAAATCAAAACCAAAGAACTAATATATTTAAGAAACATTAGGTTTAGCTTACCAATATGACATAGTTAAAAAATTAAAGAAACCATAATTTTAGCTTTTTATAAATAAAAAAAACAATAGTTTTAAAATAAAAAGAATTCAAGAAAATTTACCTTAGCCTTCTCGTATTAAGGCTCACGTCTATATATATATATATATAAACTAAAGGAAGATTACAACTTTTCTAGGTTTTTCTTCATTATTCACGAATATAAAAATCATTTAATGCCAAAATACCATTTTGCCCTTTAAAAATCCCTATAATTTCAACTATGCCATTGTTATGACATCATCATCCTTACATTTTTTTCAAAGTCAAATATGAACAAAATAAGTCATACTTTCCTATTTTACCCTTATAAAATTTAAAATTTACAAACAAGTCACTATAATTAACAATTTCGATATAACATGAAAAATTCATCTAAATTCCAAGGATTCATGTCAAATTTCACCATTCTAAAATATAGAAATAATTTTCCATCCTATTTCCATTATCCTTCAAATTTTTCCTAAATTCTAGATTCGATTCACTTATCCATATATTTATTGAACTTTACTGCTTTATAGTTTTTTATACAAAATCCAAATCAAAATTATGATTCTCACGAAAATGTTAGTTTTGTGGTGAACTATTCATTTACGAGCAAAATACATAACTTTTAAAAATTATATTTTTGGTCTTTAATCATTCATCACTCAACTATTTTTTCTTCTATTTTGATCACTAAACTCCACAAAAATTAAATTTTGGAAATCCTAGAGACTTCAGGAACTAAGGTTGTAGTTAACCCATTTTAATCCTTAAATCTATGAAACCCAAATCATCATACTCATTCACTACACATGCATATATCAACCAGAGTGTTCCACGTTAACAACAAAAGAGACCAACATCTCCAAAACCATCCTGTACCGCTGGATCTCGGTTTCTTCATCACCGGAAAACTCGGTAATGTGTCGGAGCAAGAGATTAGCAGTGACATGAGAGAAGTTCCATCGCCAAGGTAATGATGAACTCGAATAACCAGTGTGAATTCAGCATCAGAGGTTTGGGGTTTAAAATACGGAAATCCCACATGGGAATGGACTTGCTAATCTGTGTCTTGCTAAGGTTGGAAACGTAATCTTCAACAAACATATCGAGAGAGGCCATATCATCATCAGCCATGGGTACCTTAACATGTTTATCAATGTCTACCTTTGTTTTCACCAATTTCATTTCTCCACCATCTGCTACCTGCTGGATTCATTTTTTAAAATTAATGCACAAATGTATGTGAAAGAAATAGGTTGAAGTCTTGGTCCGATATTGGTGCATCGTTAACCGTCGACGAGAAGAGAGTTAAAGATTCCATTGCAATGGAAGAATGTAATTCCATTTGTGTAGTGAATGAATATGATGACTTGGGTTTCATAGATTTGAGGATCAATGGCGGCTCTGTTGAAGCTCGCTGCGACGGCGAGGAGAAGAGGAAGAAGTTAGAGATAGGTGTAAATGGGTTAACTACAGCCTTAGTCCCTGTAATTTACCCAATTTATATCAGCTGGAATTAACAGAGTCAGTCATTAATGTTGATCAAAAAGTCGCATTGAATTCTTTTTTTAGTTAGAGGACCACATTGATCAAAAAAATAAAGGTCACGTTAGACTTTTTTTAGGGACCTTTGATGTCTTTAAGCCTAGATTTAACCTTATAAAAACATTGTTGCTTTTATAACATGCATCTATAAAAACAACTACAATTAATGCAAAGAGATTCAATATTTCTCGCTTGTAAGTGGAGGGTTGAATTTATAATTATATTAATAATAGTGTAAAATGACATTCAAATTTAGAAATCAATGTTACCAAAATAGAATCACTCAATCAACACATTAAACTTTCAGTCCTTAGGCCGTGATTTTCAAACAATTAGCCTTTAAAGATCAAAGGGATGGATTTTTCTTGGTAAAACTCAAATTTTTGGGGTTTATATTATCCAATCGGATCCTGATTATACCAAATGTCTCTCCTTCACTACAAGTGATTGATTCCTTCTCCAATAGCCTCATAACCTGCAACATATAAACGTAAATATCAAGTGTCAGTTCTCAGTTCAAAGTTGAATATGGTTTAGTCTGCTTGTGCTTTATAATGGTTGATTAGAATTATAGTTTATTCGAATACCTTTCGTGTGAGATTGTATTTGTAACAGCCCTTCGTGTATTGGAAAAAGAAGGGTCGTCTCCTAGTATACTTATGAGTTATGAGATTGAAATCAAAGAATAGACGTTAATTACCAGTCGTCGACGGCTGCCTTTCGATGAGTCGTCTTCATTTTTGTCGAGGATGACTTTTAAGTACTTGAATGCTGATTGAAAACAGAAAACAATGAGTGAAAACAGCATGGTTCGAGAGTAAAATCGAAGTTGGGAGAATGGGGCCTTACATGGTATGCCTGCAAGCGAAGATAGATGACACTTCAAAAGACGTATTGCTTCCTTGGCGCCATGATCATGCAAGTCGAGCGATATTTCATCTTCATCTTCTGTATCCGTCATGCTCCTGATAAATACAATTGGGAAAAGGGTGCAAGACAGAATGAGAAAAAAAAAGGTGGGGGTCCAGAAACGTTTTAAAGAACGAGAAGCTAACCGAGTGTCAAAAATCTTTTGATTGGATTCTTCATCTGCTTGGCGAGCCTTTTCACGATAAAATTGTCCCTGTCACCCCAAATCCATCCATAATTCAAGTAGATGACACACAAAACTTGACAACAGACAGTAGCATTAGGATTACTTCGATTGTTTGTTTTCGGCTTTATATCCACTTTAGCAGCCATCAGCAACCAGGAAGAAAGGTCGATTTCACTTGTGACACGGAAGTAAAGTTATATCGACAGAACAAGCATATATTTGACTTTATTTTTACCTTCTCCAAAAGTCTGTTTGCTAGACCTTGATCCCCTTTAGCAAAAGCTTCAATAGCCTGACACAGAACGCGTATCAGTTACATGGAATTCGAAGGATATTGACAAAATATAATTTGCATCAAACATTTAAGATTAGTGCCAACATGATAAAACGGACAGCAATTTCAATACCACAAGACTTACAGCTTTATAATATTCCTTCATTGTGCTCCTATGTTCCTCCACAGCCCTTCGAAGAGCCAGGAAACTATCTTCCTCTTCATCTTCATCTGTAAGTAAATAATGGAATAGGGAACTCAGGACATAGTGAACATATTCGGAAAAACAACAGCAGCAAATTTGCAGCCAGAAACAACCATTTCCCATTGGCCGAGGTCTATGTGAAGCAAACTATGATTAATAATTATAAATGCCCACTGAGGCAGTGAAGACGGTATTGAGCAGGTAAGAGGTATATGGGAATAGTCAGACCTTGAACCTTTCTTCTATGAACATTTGCACCATCTAAATCTATGATTAATATCTACGATTTACTTAATATACCGAAGCATATAGAAGCAAAAAAAAAAATGTGTGGTCGTTACTTATAGTTCCTGAACAGCCTACTGCTAAATCTAATCTGCCTCCTATAAGCATCTTACTCGATTCTTAGTTACATAAACTTCCCAGTGAAATGGACAAGAGCAAATACCATCTTTTTTATCTGAGCCAACTGAATCCACCTTCTCCTTAACAACAGAATCAAGCAGAGGTCCTTCCACAAGTTCTCCAAATGCGATAGACCTTTTTGCTGGCCTCATTCTTCTCGGCGGTGATTCATCAAGTCTCGTGGGACCATTATTAAACAAAGCAGTCAAGACTTCCTTTTGGATCTCGTTTCTATCCTTCGGTTGCCTTGCTCCTCCATTTGCATTCAAGACTTTGTTCCTGCAAGTGAAAAGGGTCCATCAGGAACTGTGAAATACTTCTTTCCTAATTCTCTCTGTTGATAAAGTCCAAATTGAACCTAGCCGAGAAACAAAAAAATAATATAAACTCGAGAAAAAAAATCATGAAAACTTACTTTTCACGTGAAACCTCCTCCGCTCTTGGATGCATATCATTAGTCTATAAAAGGTGAAGAAGTGCAACAACAACAAAAGAGATGATCAGCCGTAACGGTTTGATGCACATCACAATCGCTTTTATTTTAATCTTAGGAAGAATAACACATACAGTTATACCGGCCACTAGGTTCACACACAATATTATTACACTAACCTTTTTATTGGACTCACCAAGAAACTTGTTTCTTTCGTCCAAACCTGCAGCTGACCGGTCAAGGAGCTTCTCCATGCTCTTATAAGTCAAGAGGGGGAGAAAGGAGCCATTAGAAAAACCTTCAAAAGAATCTTATTTCCATGAAGTCGGCCATGGCAAAAGAAACTTCATTTCCTTAATAGTAAAGTATATGATACTTTGCACTAAAAAGTCGGTGGAAGTGCATTTGATAGTCTGAAACAAGAATTTCAAAAGATAAGAAAAGATAGTCTGAAACGAGGATAGTATCCATACCTTTTGCATGTCATATCCACAGTTAGCTGCATATAAACCGATAAATAAATAAAACTTGATTAGTGATCTTGCATGACAATGAATGTGTGCAGATGTACTAGGAAATCATATAGACATCAAACGGCCTTACGTTAATTATAAAACAAAGAAATTAACTTAACAAAGAACATGCTAGGAAATCAGATAAAAGGCAACGATAAACTGTAGGATTACCGAGAACTTCGCTAATCACATTCCTCTCCAGTTGAAATCCCAGTCCAAGCATTTTGAAAAGAAAATCTTCCATATCCTTATGCAAACGGTCCTCCTTCAAAGAACTCGATTTGCATTCTTCTCCCCAAAGTACAGACATTGGCCACTCCTTTGAGTCCACCTTCAAGGGTTTAGTTCGTGGATTGGAACTATTAACCGAAGGGGTAGGCTTCATATACCCCTTTCCTAGCATGCTTGAAACAGTCCCTCCTGAAACTGGTCTCCATTTTTGTTTTTGAGTTCTTAAATCCCCAATTGCTTGAAAAGAATTCTGGGGATTGTTTCCGTGGAATGATCCCAAAGTTTCACCACATTTTGACTTGCCATTAGATGCACTAGCATCAACAAAAGTGGGGTTCTCCTGCATTTTAAACAGAATTTCACCAGCTACATCCACATTCCGGTTCGCCTCACAGTAGGCAGAAGCAATATCTTTAAGAGAAAATACAGATCCAAACGCATCAAGCAAAGTGTTCAATGCGTGCTCCTCGTGATATTGCAATTCATTTGAACCAGACACCTCCATTCTAAATATCAAACTTCAAAATCAAAAACAAAAACAAAGAGGGGAATATAAGAAATGATGCAATGTAAAACTTAGGTTAACAAAGTTGAAGGGCAGACACAAAAACGAGCAAAGAACAAACTGCAACTGAAAAGATAATGTTATATCAATCCATGATCAACATAAAAACATCTTTCTAAAGATGATTAAAGCGTGCTAGCGAAATCTAGTCATCAGCCAAAAAGAACAAGATCAATTTGATCAAAGAACCACTTAAAGAAAGGGGAAGAAGCAGAGTTAAATGTATTAATCAACCATATCATAAGCCAAAAGAGCATGCAAGAAAGGCCACATTTGGGATACAAAGGAAACAACTTTATTTCACAACCATGACTTAGACTAAGCAAACCAATCTAAATAACCCTAACCATAATCGAAAAAGATCAAACCAAGAGAAAAAAGAAATCAAACAAAACCCATTTTGGCAGCAAAGAATCAACTTGAGAAAAAAATAAGGATTGTTAAATTCACAGAGAGAACAAAGAGTTTTGAGTAACTTACCAAAGGGGTTTCGGCGAGGGACTTGGAGGAGGGGAAAGTTGAGGATTTATAGATAGGAAAAAGAAACTAAAATATTAAATTATATAAAGATTAAAAGAAAATAAAAGAAAAAAAAGTAAGAAAAGATGAAAGGATATGAAAGGACAGAATTTGGCGCTCAAACAGTCAGTCGGATTAATTGTGCTGTTTGCTTGGGATGGGGGAGTGTCCCAGTAATTTTTATCACGCAAATCGACGTTTTTCTAAAAAAAAATTTATCGGTGATTGATATATTTATTGATTTAACACCGGTTGTATTATATTTTTTGATCTAACACATGTAGTAATAAAGCACGTTTCATGTCTCGCATTATATGCTGATTTGATGTCACATAGGGTATAATGCGCCCCATGTACTGCGTTATACGTTGACATAGCTTACACGTGGGTATAAAACGTCCCTTGATCCGCGCTATACGCCACGTAGGAATATAGCGCTGCCCCTGCTCAGCGCTATACCTGGGTATGAATTTTATTTAGCGTGGACTAGGGTCCGCGCTATACCTTTATCTAAATAATTACATATAACGCGGTGCAGGTACCGTGCCTTATATAGTTATAAATACCCTTCACTCCCCGTTAAGTTTCTCACATCTCTCTCCTCTTACTTATAAATTAATATAATAATTCTATTAACGAGTAATAATTCTGATAATTTTCTCATATTTGATTTAGAAGTTCGTGCGTTTTTTCGTTATAAATTTTTTTAATTATATTTATTGTTTATTATGATTATTTGAAAAAATGTTATACTAATTATTTTCAATTAATTTTTGTGTTTGTAAAATTGAAAAGCATGAACATACGTCAAAATAGTTTTGCGGTACAAGTAATAATATAAAATTATATTATTTAAATTATTTACGTTGATGTGTAAAAAATTTATTTTGTTATATTTTCGTTCATATATAATTTATTTAATCAGGTTTGTTTCAGTTATTTTTTTACAGATATAATATTATCGCACTTTTAAACTCAAAGAATGACGCGACTTTCAGCTATTGTTTATTATGATGGTGAAATTCGAGAAGATGAAACCGGTGTTGTTTTCGTATCAAATGAGCGTGTTAAAATATTATTCAATAGAAACATAACTCTTGAGGAGCTGATAACGAAGATTTCGATGAAGATTCATGTTGGAAGTAGTAGAAGAATGTCGTCGTTGCAGTACAGATTTCAAATACATCATTGTTGTCATTAACTTATACAGCGTTTGAACTTTCAAACAATGATGATGTTCAAATGATGGTTGAAGCTCAAAGTAATTATTCAGACGCCGCTATTGAGATGTATGCATATTTTGTTCAAGTGCGTGTTGTTCGGGGTCAATCTTTAAGCTCCCACTATGGGCTGGCTGAACAAGTTGATCAAGTTGACAGCCCGACTACAGTAATGTGTAATGATTTTAATGCCATAATGGGGAGACATTCATCCGCAACTCCTTACGATATGTACCGAGGTGGGTCCATAAACAATCCGTATGGCAACACCGCGTCCAGTTCAAGGGGAAGGCATTCATCTGTAAATTTCTTTGACCATATGGAGATGTCATCGACGCAATCATCTATGCAGTTTCCATTTGACACGATGGCTTCAAGCTCCAGGGGGGGCATTCGACTGCGAGCTTTTTCGATCTCAATGTCGATATGCCTTCCAGTTCAAGGGGAAGGCGTGCAAGTAGTAGGTTCTTCGAACTAAATGTGGAGAACATGGAGGAACCATCATCTCCACCAGAAGAACCGCTTCGTGAGCCTGGTGCGGATGGTGCTGAGACTGGACTATTCATTCACCCAGAATCACCGCAATTCAACTCCGATAATGATGAAGTTTCAGGAAATGTGGCACAAACTGGCCCTCCTGCACACATGTATGAAGCTGATTATGGTGCAATGTACGGGCCAGAATTTGCGGATATGCCTCATCTCGGTGACTATGGATATTACTCATCAATAAATAATGGTGAGTTATCTTTAGGCATGGAGTTCTCAAGCAAAGAAGAAGCGGTGATTGCTATAAAAAATTACAATATCCGTAATTCTGTTCTGTCCAGAGTCAATCGATTCACGACCGAAAAATATGTATGTTACTGTGTCCGACGCAAAAACGGATGCAATTGGATGTTTCGCGTATCGAAAAGGAAAAGGAAAAACAACATATGGGAACTAACAGTATACAACGGTCCTAACACATGTTGTGCTGGACGGGTCAACCAAGATCATCCTAACTTGGACTCTGAAGTGATATGCCAAGCCATCATGCCCATGGTAAAAGCAAGCTCTCATATAGCTGTTGCAGTGTTGATTTCAGCTATACAATCGTAGTATGGGTACACTGTCTCCTATAAAAAAAGCTTGGTTGGCAAAACAAAATACTATTGTCAAACTTTATAGCGAATGGATGCATCTTACAACGAACTTCCAGGATGGTTTAGACTGGTACGGAGGTTAAATCTTGTGATAATTGTGGACTTTGAAACCTCCTATGCATACCATAATGATCGAGTTCTCCGCGATCGATGCCAATTCTACCGGGTTTTTTGGAGTTACCCACAGTGCGTTAATGCTGCCAAATACTGCAAGCCTGTGGTCCATATCGACGGGACTTTCTTGTATGGAAAATACAAGCAAGTTTTATTATTAGCAGTTGTCCAAGATGGCAATCGCAATATTCTTCCAGTTGCTTTTGCTCTTGTCGAAGGAGAAGATACAGATTCTTGGGCTTTTTTCCTCCAAAATTTACGAGCACATGTTATCACGAGGGAAAACATATATGTCATTTCAGACCGTGAAGCTGGGATCAAAGCAGCAATGGAGTCTTTGGGTCCAATATGGCAACCACCCTTTGTCCAACATAAGTATTGTCTCCGACACATTGCTGCGAACTATCATGGAAGGTATAAGAAGAATGATGAGCGTCAATTAATTGTGCGCATGGGTAAGTGAAACTGATGTAGTTTGTTTTCTTTCAATCGTTTTAATTTTGCAAAGAAAGCAAGTTAGTAAGTTATACATTTTTTGATCAGGTTACGAACTACTTCCTCGAACGTTTGAATCAATGCTTCAAGATTTGCGGGCGAAGAACGAGGAAGGATACGATTACATCAGCCTCATCGATAAAGAAATGTGGACGAACGCATATGATGGTGGATATCGATATAGACACATGACGACCAACTTGGCAGAGGCAATCAATTCAACTTTAAAGGGTGCACGCCACTTACCAGTAGCGGCTTTGGTAAAGACTATATATTTTCGTTTGGGGGCGCTTTTTGCGAAGCTCGGGGGACAAGCTCAAACTTGGATGCAAGGCAGTCATGTCTATCATCCTAGATTAGTTGTAGATCTACAGAAAAAAATTGCTGCATCAAATGGAATGTCTGTAACAAGCTTCTCTAGAAGGCATGAAATGTTTCGTGTCACAGAGTTACCGCGACCTCTTCAAGGGATTGAAGTTGTGTCGTTAAGAGTAAATCTAAGGGGCAGAACGTGCAACTGCGGGTTTTTTCAAGCTCTGAAGTATCCATACTCTCATGTGATAGCAGCTTGCTCGCATACACGTCAAGACTATAATCGTTTTGTGGATCCCGTATACTTATTATCTGAAGTTTTTAAGGTATACGAATTTGAGTTTCCCCCCATAAGTAATGACAAAGACCTTGATGAGGTTCAAGATTGGCTTCCGATTGTATCAAACCCGAGTTTATTGAGGGAGCGTGGTCGTCCAAAATCCAATCGAATTCATTGCGATATGGATATTCGAGAAAGATCTAGACAAGACAGAAGATGTGGGCATTGTAGAAACCCAGGACACACTAGAAAAACATGTCCACTTCTGTTGACATCAAGTAACAATTGATGAGGAAATGATGTATTTGTTTATCAAATAATAATTCTTGTACTTTGATTTGCATTTACTTCAAGTTAATGTCATTTGATAATCGCTGATGAAGATTAAAAAAACAAACACAATCATTAAATTTTATCAAACTAATAACAATTTGGTATTTGAATATAATTTTAAATACAACAAACTTACAATAAGAATTAAATGGTAAATGATAACCAAATTACAATAACTGATATTAAATGGTAATAAACAAAATTAACTGAAATACATTAAAAAAAAAATCCAACAAATTTAACAAAATAAAGTAAGTTTTAAATGAGAAATAATAAAAAATTACAATTTAACAAAATAAAGTAAATACAAATATAAAAAAAATCTATCGATGTCTGCGATGCGAATGTGTTCCGCAGGGCGGTGGCTGTCGGTCTCGATGAGGATTTATTCGTATCACTGGTTCTGATTCCTCGTTGTCATCACCATCATCGTCGTCGTCGTCGTCCTGAGCAGGTACATTAGGTTGATGAGGAGCTGATGACGATGAAGCACCTCCATAGAATAAGGACCTTGGAGGTGTATGACTGACTATCCCACCGGCATGCGAAAACTGGGAAAACTCAAAAAACCCAGACATCGCTGAGTGTGAAAATTGTACAGGAAGTGTAGCTATGGGTGATGATGTTGAACTCGCCAGATATCTAGCATATGAACCCCAAGTTAGATCTGCAAACATAGACTCATAATAGCCTCCAGGAGGGGTCATCTGTGACGGTGGCGGCGACGACATCTGGTAATGGAAAGGCGACGACATCATATATGGCTACGGCATCATAAATGGCTGCGGTGGCTGCTGTGAAGGTCCTGCTGGTGCAGCTGAGGATAAACCGGAAGCACCTGCTCTCTGTCCACGAGTCGGGGGACGATGGTGCTATGTCGGTGAACGTCTCTGTCGACGTCGCGGAAAGGTCTGCCCTCGTACATCCTCAGGAAGAAGAATCAGTTTCCCGTTACTGTTGAACCACTCATAATAACCTTCAGCAACACTCAAGAGGTCAAGTAAAATGAAGCTCTCTATGGGGAAGGCACCGATATCGATCCTCCCACAACACGACCCACTCATGATGTCTCACTAGCCAATCTATATCTGTCTTACCGCGTCTATCTAAGCTATGCAACTCGTCCATATTGCGAGGTGCTTCCGGAATTGGTTAAAACAACCAAACTGCCGGAGCAAGCGATCAGTAGAGTGCCACTCGACGGTCGGATAACAGATCAGAGGGACCATCGCCATCCAAACATCTGATGGGCCTTTCAACTCAGGTGGGATCACCGCCTTCACATCATCAGTACAATATGGCACCCATTCAAACTAAAACAAATATTATATAATTTTTTATCAAAATAATAATCTAATTATATAACTATAATCTAAAATTGATTTTTAAACATTAAAATTCATACTTGTGTGTCAGCTTCTAATCGATTAGCACCCTAATTTTTCTAAATCATCAGGTAGCTCCTGATGATTTTTCCTATCAGCAGACCACCTATTCAAGGAAAAAAATTATTATACGTTGTATAAAATTATTAATATACAAAATCAGTTTTATAATTACCTCAGAAGTAGTGGAAATACGAATGGGTTCTTCACAACGGGACATAAAAAGGGCAATCGATACCATACACAAGACTGCAGCAGCAGGAGACATCCGCCGATAGCATTACGCCTGTAGTCAGTGGCTCCACACATCTCCCTGTACAACAAAGCCAAAACTACCGAGCCCAACTGAATGATCCGGCCAGACGAAAGTCGCTAAGATGTCGCAACCACATGCTGTGAACTAGGTTGCGCGATTTGTCTGGCGTCAGCAACCCTTCTATCAACTGCAGTATGCATGCCCGTGCATACATATTAACTTCATCCTTAGAGGCGTCTGCGCTCAACTCCCGAAAATTGGCATCTAACAAATTTAACGGTATCCTACATCGATAAAACTTTCCGGGACACGTCCTAGATTATCCCGGCACAAAGTAGTCCAGGAACCCTGTGAGATCCCTGATATCACATATCCATCCACCGGAAGCCCTAGGTGCATAACAACATCCTCAAGTGTAATCGTGCACTCTCCGCACGGAAGATGGAATGTGTGGGTCTCCGGCCTCCACCGCTCTACTAAGGCAGAAATAAGGTCTGGTTCTATCTTACAGTGACTATGATATCTACATATGTAACCAAATCCAGCCTCTACTAAATACGACAAGACACGACTAGGTATCACTAACTTAAGATTTCTAATAAAAGGATCTAATACACGGTCCTTCTCCTAAAATTAAATAATTACACAAAATAATTCTTAATCATGCATTAAATAAATCAACAAATTATTACAAATAATTTAAATTAAATTAAAACGTTAAAATGTTATTGTATCAGCAAAGTGTCGAGATATATGATTTCCATCCAAGCGAAGTAGACCGCCTTCCATTATATATCTGCAAAAAAATTATATTAGTAAAATATTAAATAAATTAAATACATAATATTAAAAATATTATAAAATATACCTTAAATAGATAGAGTATTTGAAAGAATATGGTGTGATGAAAGTAATAGAGGATGAGGTATTTATAGGGAGGATTGAGGGTAATTAAAGGTATTGCGCGCGCCCTGTACTGCGCTATACCATACGTGTCAGATAAACAGATATAGCGCGAATCAGGGGCTGCGCTATACCCCACGTGTAAGATAAACGTGGCGTATAGCGCGGATCAGGGGGCACGCTATACCCACGTGTAAGTCATGTCAGCGTATAGCGCGGTACAGGGGGAGCGCTATACCCCCACGTGGCGCCAAATCAACATATAGTGTGGGGCAGAGAACGCGCTTTACTACTACGGGTGTTAGATCGAGAAATATAATATGACCTGTGTTAGATCAAAAAATATAATCTGACCGGTGTTAGATCGATAAATATACCGATCACCGATAATTTTTCGGGAAAAACGTCACGCAAATCCTGTTGTCGGATCTTGAAATTGCTTAGAAAAAGTTCATTAATTCTAGGGTGAGTTTAAAATACAATTTATTAATATAATATTAAAATTAGCATAACTCAATTGTAATAACAAAAATTATTAAAACTGTAATTTTTTAGATTAGATAAGATAATATTGTAGATTAAAATATTTTTTATATTTTATATTTTATTTTTCTTGTAAATAAAATTATAAAAAATTTATATAATTTTTTCAGTTATAAATTCTAAACTAAACATAGTGTATTTTTTCAATCGTAATAAAAATATATTATAAATTAATTCTAGGGTGAGTTTAAAATACAATTTATTAATATAATATTAAAAATAGCATAACTCAATTGTAATAACAAAAATTATTAAAACTGTAATTTTTTAGATTAGATAAGATAATATTGTAGATTAAAATATTTTTTATCTTTTTTATTTTCTTGTAACTAAAATTATAAAAAAATATATAATTTTTTCAGTTATAAATTCTAAACTAAACATAGTGTATTTTTTTCAATCGTAATAAAAATATTATAAATTATATAATTTTCAGTTAAATATAATAATATTTCAAATTTAAAATCATCTTAAAATTTACTTTAAATTATACCGTAGTATAATAGGACTATACTCATTTTAATCTTGTTAGTACTGTATTGTGTTTAAGTTGTTGATTTAATACAATTTATTAATTTATGCAAAGTACAATTGCTCATCATAGAATTTTATCATTTCTCCTTTTATTATTTTTTAATTTATTTTTAAATTAATTTTTCCATTTTGTGAAGAAAGATTTAAAACAAGGTAAAGTTCATCGAATGTCATTGAATTATGCCTAAATGATCATTTTAGCTATTAACTATTTAAAAGTTATAAAACGGTCATTATTAGAAAATTTTATTGTGATGTTATAATCAACCGTAAAAGTTTGATAAAATTAATGATCATTTTGTAATGTTTCAATGAAATTAAATGATTATCTTAAAATAATTAAATGAATTTAAATTATCATTTTATAACTGTGTAAAAAACTAACAAAAAAATTGTAGTTTTTAAAAGTTCAATAGCCAAACAATTATTCGAACATAATTAAGTGACTTGTATATTTTTACCCTTTGTTTCAACCACCATTTCCTTGGAAACTCCATTAAAATGCATAGAAATTTTCCCTCGGAAAAAATATTTTAAGAGGTAAACGTATAAATTATTTTAAGATGTAAAGTAAAGTGAAAGTTAATTGTAAATTAAAATAATGGCTAATCTTACCAACATCTGTTAACTTTTGTTATTGTCCATATTGCCATAATTAACAGAGTTCTACAAGAGAGGCTGAAACGAGAGCACGCATTGAACACAAGAACATAAACACATGACCAACAGTTAAATAAATGAAACCGAAACGGCGATTTTCTCCGAACGTTTGGATAAAGGCTTCCTCGTACTCAGTCGGCCTCGGCGGCGGCGGCGACATCCGCCCAATTGGCGGCACTGCCGGTCCGTGGAATGCTGGGGAGTCTTGTAAATAAGTCCACCTGAAACATGACTCCACAGATGTTCCCATCTTCATCTTCACGAGCTATTGCCTTTACCTTGTGAAGCGGATGATCGATGCTCACAAGGCCGTTGCCATTTGTGAAAATGCAGCCTGTGAACTCAACGATGTATTAAATTTAAGCCTTTAGATGTAATAATGAAACTTAAAGGTGTGTTAAATATTTCAGTAGAGAGACTAAAATCATAATTAGACTGATGCATTTTTACCTGGAGGAAATGAGGCAGAGGATTTTCCACAAGTCATTTGTATAGTATCTGGATCATCCGATAAAACCAGGGAGCCATCTCCAGCCATTCCCCATTTGAGTTCAACGCTTCCTTCGCCGTCCTAATTAGCATTGTTAAATAAAACAACGTTATAAAGGCTTATGTATAACTGCGAATATTTAAATCAAGAATCATATCATGTTTATTAATAATTATGGTGGAAGTAGAATGAGCTTACTCTGGCCACGAAGAGGGTGCTGGATTTAGCATCAAATAGAATGAAAGCAAACTTTCCTTGGAGATCTTTAATGACTTGATCAGGTGGATATGGAGCTCGGTCTCGAAGAGCCTTGTAAGCATCGACCAGCAGCATGGCCTCCGTCGCTTGTCTCGAAGATCCGTAATGTCGCCGGAGCTCGCAAATGTTCACCAGCGTCCCCATAAAGATGCAGAAGATGTCGTCCGTGACAAACATGGACCTTTGGTGCAAAGGAGACTGAGCTTCATGCGACAGCGTCATCAAGTTCCCATTCGAAAGGTGGTAAAACGTAGACTTCGGCCACAACAACCTCAACATCTCCGAGATTTCTTCCCTAGTTTTCTTGCAATCTAAGCCTACCGAAGGAAGTTGAAGCTCCTCCGGTGGATTTCCGATTGCCTTCTCGAAAACCGCCAACATTTTTCTTTGCAGAAGAAATCTCAACCAAAGCTTATTGCATGCTTATCTCTTAAAACTGCTGTAGCTTTGTAACTGAGAGAAGAAGAAAAATAGTGTGATGGTTCTCGTTTCAGAAGCTTACAAGAAAGGATTACGTTGGGGTCTGTGCATGTGGCACAACTGGGAGCCTTGCATGCAGCAATGGTGGACATATTCTTTGGTTCCTTCCTCAGATGGGTTGACATCTCAGATTGCGGATTCCGAGGAAAGAAAACAACGGTAAATGATTTGGGTTATTCAGAAAAAAACAAACTGGACAGCTAGATTAACGATTACTGAAAGCAAACTAGTGTTGTTAACCGTTACAATTTGCTACTCCAATCGAGTCTATTATCTTACTTTCATGGATGAATGATCCATTCTAATCCAAGGCCTGAGAGCTGAAGGAAACAAATGAATTTAGCTCGACTGATATTATTATAATATTCTAAAAGAAACATGAAGTTAAATATACTTGAACGTTCAATTGTAACACCCACAACTCGTATCCGACCCGAATACGAGTATGAGGTGTCACATTTACTTTTTCAACTATTTATTTTTCACAAAATAATTAAAAGATTTCAATTTCTCATTTAAATAAAACTGATTCACTTGCATTAATTAAAAACATTTGGATTTACAAAACCTTTCAGAACATATTCAATACAAATCACTTGGTACATGTCAACTACGTTCAATATATCAAATACATAATCGTATCCATTTCTTTTCTGATCTGATCTTTAGCAAGGAGAAACTGACATGTCTTGCTCCTCATTACGCTATAATCTCCTCGAACCTACGTGTGAAACAATCACATGCTAAGTCGTTGACTTAGTGAGACATAAAACATATAATAAAACTCTAACTTGTGATCATGCCTGAACAATTTCTACTAACATATTATATACAAGCATAACACACACACACACACATATTTATATATATATATCATTTCCATACTAATTCCTAATATGCACGTTTCATATATTCATTCTAAATTATCTAACACATTATTCATCAAACATAAATACATGCATATCCATTTTATACCCACTCATATATTCTTTTATAAAATAATTATCCATATGTGCACATATCATCCTTCACGTTTATAACTTTATCATCTTATTATCATACTTTCACATACGTACACATCATATTACCAAACAAACATGTAGTATCACATAACATTTTTCTCATATTATATCTTTTATTTTGGCCCATACATACATGTGAGAACTGTAGATATGTGAGTATATTGAGGTTGTTCACTATGTTGTCACCACAGCTCGTATGGGGTCCCACTAGGAGCATATGAATTTGTCCTGAAGGACCACTATGTCCCAAAGGACCACGTAGAACCCTCAACTCTTGGCATGCCAACTATACCTCTAGCCCTTATGACATATAACATGGGCATTATTATTTATCATTTCACATATAAATATCACTGTCCATATGATTTCATAATCATATGTCATTTATCTTATAACACTTCTCATGTGTTCATATAACATATATATCATTTTCATCTCTTGTTCACATATGTTTCCCGTATATCATATAAATCACATAACTTATTTCTTATTCTTATATTTTCTCATATACATATCAACACTTATTTTCTCATCTTATAACTTATATTATATATGCATGTAATTTCATGACTTATTATCAAGTAGCTCAGGTAATATTCTTGTAATGTTTCCTAGATCATTATCATATACTACATATCATACAAATGCAGATAACATAACATGTAATACAAGCAAGACGTATTCACATAACACACAATCCTAATCATGCTTTAAATCATACTATCATATATTCAAAATATTGAAACAGACTTATCACAAGTCTAGTTTCCATGTAAAAATACATATATTCTAAGAGTATGCACTCACATGGCCTCACTAGTCAATATCAATTCCTTATATTTTCATCGATGACTATTACTTGACACCTTGTCTGAACATTGCTTTCGATTGATATCTACGCAATCATATTTTATACAAATCAATAATCCAATTGGCAATACTCTAATCTTTCATTTCTTAAACTAAAAGAAAGGCTACACTTTGTAGTGCATCAGTACATTCCTTAACATGTGCATCGATGCACTAACTATGCATCGATACACAAATCACATTCGATGTTTTCATTTTAAGAGATGCATCGATACACACTTCCTGTGCATCGATACACACTGAATAATTTCTGGAAATTTACCCTTGATGCATCGGTACATGTTGAATGTGTGTATCGATGCACACTAGCCCAGAATTTTAATTTTCTGCACGAAAATCACTTAACTTAGCTCAATTGTGCCATAATTCCACCCATTTCATATCCTTAACTTACATACTCTTACTTAAACCAATTAACACCCATTTATCACATCTTAAACCTCAAAATCCTATCCATCCTTGTGATTCAAAAATTAAACTCAATTTTTCAACATGTTCTAAATCCACTTTTAACACCTCATATCTCTTAATTCATTCATTGACAAGTCAAATTGAATCTCAATTTTCACTTATCAACTTTATTCCAAGTTTTCATTCAAGAGTTCCTAATGTTTAATCTCTCCTAACTCCATCATCCTTTGATTTTAAGATAACTTAAGCTTTTCTTAAGCTTTCTTAATACCTTAAGAATCAAAACTCACTTAAACATAAAGAAATAATCCACAGAAATCATACTCACCTTAACCAAGGAGCTCACGGGAAGAAAAAAGCAAGAAGAAGAATAAGCTTTCAGACTTCTCCCCTAAATCCCACGTGTTTATCCTCAAGTAAAGGAGAGAAAATATCCTTGATATTAAAAAGACCATAATAACCTTCATTCTTTCCATCCTTGCAATTTAATCCACTACTTAAATATTCCTATTTAATTTCTTATACTTTTCAATCTTTCAAAATCAAACCTCAAAGTTTCAAAATTTTTATTTTAATCATTAACCCTAATTTTGGGATATTACAAATCTCCCCTCCTTTTAAGAAAATTCATTCTCGAATTTTCATTACAATACCAATAAGAACATATCTTATAATGTTCTCATGTTGCCTCCTTTACTTAATCTTTCATTCCTTTAGTTATTCAAATACCTTTTTCCTTTATACATTTATATACTGTCGCTTATCATATACACAGTAACCTTAATCTTTTCCATTAAAAATCATGAATGAACTGCATCATTATTAATCTCTAGTTACCTCACCGCATTAACCAAATTCTTATTCCATCACCATTTGACCCATAACACAACCTTAAGTCTTCTTCAAATGTGATTAAACATATACTTTACGAAATCTAACAATCTTTTCACATCACCTTGCACCATTTTCTTACAAACTTATCATCTACACTTCCATATAATCTTTATTGTATATGATCCTTTAAACTCACTCCTTTTCATTTCTTTATTCCCTTATTTCTTTATTTATTCAAAACCGAAATCTCTTTATACACAAATCATATCTTTTCTTTCATGTTCAAATATTCTTGTCCTATCACCTATACTCATCTTTGAGTACCAATCTTCATTGCATCCTCATAACTTTGATAACCTACTCTACTTATACAGAACTTCATTCTTTACCATCTTTTGTACTTGTATTTCTTTCTTTAAAGCCCTTTTTTAAAAAAAAAACATATAAATACTCATCTCCTTGCCTACATCATATCTATATAATCAAAATATATAACCACATCCAGAGTCATATCATACTTGATGAACTTAACTTTAACTTTCATTCAAATCTTATAACTCTATCACCTTCACTCTTACAACTAGTCAATAACAACTATTCAATCTAGGGCACATACCCTAATCAACTAATCATATACATCATTTCCAATTGGGATTATCTCAACAATATTTACTTAATTTATCGAATCCTCCTTATTCTCATACACCATAAATTTTCATTGTTCAAACTCAACATTCTAACTTCATTTATCTTATAAACTGATCATCGATATGCCCATTCTTAACTCTTCTTATCAATCCTTAACTTTACTCAACGTACAAATCCTTACCTCCTTCACTATACTATATTACTATGATCAAAATATACAACTGTATCCAGATCCACTTCATATTTGGTTATCTTAACCTGATAATATCTTAAAATCTGATAACTTCAATACATTTTCACCACATAATCCTGTTAGCCAACGCTAACTCTTTCTATCTATAATGTCAACCCTTATTATATTCACACTCTTACTTATACATAGTACTATTTATTTGTTTCAAATTCATGACTCTGATTTCATTTATCTTATAAACTTGTCACCAAATACTTATTCTTGAACTCTTCTATAAATACTCACCACATTATTTGATCTTTTTAACGTTCTTATGTTGACACTTGTTCACCATATTCTATCTTATCCACATACTAACAAAACTACTCAATATCGTTTTTCTGATTCAAAACAATGAAGATCTTCTATTACCATTCTAATATGATTTCAATTTTCTGAAATCAACATTAATCTTACGAGGCACTTACTGAGGTATTCTCTCTTCATCCTGTCTGGCCAGGGCAGGTGAATTGCTATCACAATCAGGAATATCGCCTCTCATTTCACTTCAAAACTATTGCAATCAGATTTCTACTATATCATACTACTCTTATTCTATTAGCAAGACAGTATACTCCTTACACTTATCAGATCAGAAATTATTGACTTTGTGTTGCATGTACACATTTTAAATCTCATTTAACTTCGGTTTAAGCTTAGAATCGACTAAACCTTAGTTTTGGTACCATTAAAGGCAACACACCCAACCCGTATCCGACCCGAAAACGAGTTCGAGGTGTCACATTGACTTTTCCAACTATTTCTTTTTCACAAAATAATTAAAAGATTTCAATTTCTCATTTAAATAAAACTGATTAACTTGCATTAATTAAAAACATTTGGATTTACAAAGCCTTTCAGAGCATATTCAATACAAATCACTTGGTACATGCCAACTACGTTCAATATATTAAATACATAATCGTATCCATTTCTTTTATGATCTGATCTTTAGCAAAGAGAAACTGACATATATTGCTCCTCATTACGCTATAATCTCCTCGAACTTACATGTGAAACAATCACACGCTAAGTCGTTGACTTAGTGAGGCATAAAACATATAATAAAACTCTAACTCGTGATCATGCCTGAACAATTTCTACTAACATATTATATACAAGCATAACACACACACACACACACACACACACATATATATATATATATATTATCATCTTATTATCATACTTTCACATACGTACACATCATATTACCAAACAAACATGTAGTATCAGATAACATTTTTCTCATATTATATCTTTTATTTTGGCCCATGCATACATGCGAGAACTGTAGATATGTGAGTCTATTGAGGTTGTGCACTATGCTGTCACCACAGCTCGTGTAGGGTCCCACTAGGGGCATATGAATTTGTCCCGAAAGACCACTATGAAATGTCCCGAAGAACCACTATGAAATGTCCCAAAAGACTATTATGTCCCGAAGGACCACGTAGAACCCTCGACTCTTGGCATGCCAACTATACCTCTAGCCCTCATGACATATAGCATGGGCATTATTATTTATCATTTCACATATACATATCACTGTCCATATGATTTCATATTCATATGTCACTTATCTTATAACACTTCTCATGTTTCCCGTATATCATATATATCATTTTCATATCTTGTTCATATATGTTTCCCGTATATCATATATATCACATAACTTATTTCTTATTCTTATCTTTTCTTATATACATATCAACACTTATTTTCTCATCTTATAACTTATATTACATATGCATGTAATTTCATGACTTATTATCAAGTAGCTCATGTAACATTCTTGTAATGTTTCCTAGATCATTATCATACTACATATCATACAAATGCAGATCACATAACATGTAATACAAGCAAGACGTATTCACATAACACATAATCCTAATCATGCTTTGAATCATACTATCATATATTCAAAAAATTGAAACAAACATATCACAAGTCTAGTTTCCATGTAAAAATACATATATTCTAAGAGTATGTACTCACCTGGCCTCACTAGTCAATACCAATTCCTTATATTTTCCTCGATGACTATTACTTGACACCTTGTCCGAACATTGCTTTCGATTGATATCTACACAATCATATTTTATACAAATCAATAATCCAATTGGCAATACTCTAATATTTCATTTCTTAAACTGAAAGAAAGGTTACTTCCATCTTTTATTTACGGTATGCATCGATACACTCTGTAGTGCTTCAGTACATTCTTTAACATGTGCATCGATGCACTAACTATGCATCGATACACAAATCACATTCAATGTTTTCATTTTAAGAGATGCATCGATACACACTTCCTGTGCATCGATACACACTGAATAATTTCTGAAAATTTACCCTTGATGCATCGGTACATGTTGAATGTGTATCGATGCACACTAGCCCAGAATTTCAATTTTCTGCACGAAAATCACTCAACTTAGCTCAAGTACTTCTTTAACATGTGCATCGATGCACTAACTATGCATCGATACACAAATCACATTCAATGTTTTCATTTTAAGAGATGCATCGATACACACTTCCTATGCATCGATACACACTGAATAATTTCTGGAAATTTACCCTTGATGCATCGGTACATATTGAATGTGTATCGATGCACACTAGCCCAGAATTTCAATTTTCTGCACGAAAATCACTCAACTTAGCTTAATTGTGCCATAATTCCACCCATTTCATATCCTTAACTTACATACTCTTACTTAAACCAATTAATATCCATTTATCACATCTTAAACCTCAAAATCCTATCCACCCCTATGATTCAAAATTTAAACTCAATTTTTCAACATGTTCTAAATCCACTTTTAACATTTCATATCTCTTAATTCATTCATTGACAAGTCAAATTTAATCTCAATTTCCACTTATCAACTTTATTCCAAGTTTTCATTCAAGAGTTCCTAATATTTAATCTCTCCTAACTCCTTTATCCTTTGATTTTAAGATAACTTAAGTTTTTCTTAAGCTTTCTTAATATCTTAATAATCAAAACTCACTTAAACATAAAGAAATAATCCACAGAAATCATACTCACCTTAACCAAGGAGCTCACGAGAATAAGAAAACAAGAAGAAGAATAAGCTTCCAGACTTCTCCCCTAATCCGGCTCATACTTCTACACGCGTGGGTGATTCTTAATATTTCCAGTGCCCGTTCCTTAACCACACCAGTGCCCATTCCTTAACCATTCCAGTGCCCATGCCATGCACAACAAGCAGAACTGAGTTTGATCCTCTTTCTGCTATGGCTATGTCAAGTTGGTGAGCAGCCTCTTCCACTCGCATATCACGGAGATCCACGGCATTCTTTGAGGTCTGAATTAATGGGCCATAAGTAGTTGCACCACTTTCTGTGATGTCTGAATTTTTGGGGAATTCTCTGCTCTGTTCTCCCTGTAGCAAATATGAGCAGAAGCAGAGCTATTAGATTCAAATCCAAGACAAGCAGAAGATTATAATCTAGAGTCATCCATGAAACAAACCCAAGATGCCACTTTTTACAATTCAATATGTCAGCTGAGGACTGACCAGCTTCATTGCATCAACTCGACATAGGTGAACATTTTGCGCATAAACATGCACAAGTATTGACATATAAACCATGAGCTACTTGTCTGTAAAAGCTTCGTAAGGCATTAAAAATAGGGTGCATAAAACACTATTCGACATGTATTTGGATGCAAGTGCAACTAAAGTATAGCACAAACATACAAGTAACATGTTTAAGAGAGCCATTGCTATTACACACCTGTCTTTTGAAACTCTGCCTAGAGCTGATTGCATCATTTCTTTCGCTACTTGAAAGAGGTCTAACATTACTCTTCTCAACTCGGACACTAATTTTACCGTATTGAATTAGCACAGTGTCTTAATCCTCAGATGCTGCAACAACAGTAGCTAACTTTTTTCCTAGCCCCTTCACAATGACTTGCTCACCAGACTGAGGTTGATATGAACTTGCATCTGTTTCAGTAAAAGAGAAACTGTCACCATGGCGATGAGTTTTAGAATGGAGTTAATTGCATATTCCGATTTCTTAATCAATACATTGAACTCCTCAGAATCAGCAGTTTGGAGCTGATTTTCAAATTCCTGTACCACGGTTTCAATTTGCGATTTTGCAGCTTTTAGTTCTTCCTGAACCTTTTGGGTTTCTTTTGCACCGAGAGCTATCCCACGCTCTTCAAGATTATCTGCCTCAACCCTAACCTTCATTATCAAGAGAAAGAAACAATCACAAAATGGTTCAATATGTAAAACGAAACATATTCTTAGTCTCAAAAAGCGAAAGAAGTTAACCTCTACATTGTGCTGATAACTGGCCATATGACACACCTTTACTTTGAATAATTAATCAAGTCAACAGCTATGATCGCTTCTTTTCCTGTACTTATTCATAAAAAAGAACGTGTGGCAACAAAAATCATGATCCAACGGGTTGGAATTTCTAAAATCACACCTCATGATAAAGTTTCATAACTTCTGCATGAAGAGATTCAACCTCTTGAACTGAGCTTCCAATTTGTTCCTTTCCTCCATTAGTGATTGATACAACACACCTTTGCGCTCCTGCTGCTTTTCTGGCTTTAGACCATCCACCCACGTCTTTGCTTGTTCAATTATATTTCCATCAAAACCAATTGATTTAGCAATGGCCAATGCATTTGAATTACCAGTGCTACCCCCAAAGGAACTGGCATGTAGGTTGTAAGGTCTCCAACGAAAATTCCATGGCCGCATTCTCGTACTGAGAGTACAAATCTTTAAGGCGACTTAAATCCGCATAATGAGTTGTTACGACAGCTAAGTTAACATGATTCTTTAGATACTGCAATATACTGGTGGATAGGGCCACACTTTCTGAAGGATCAGTTCCACAACCAATTTCATCAATGAGGACAAGTGATTCTTTTGAGGCTACTTCCAAGATCTCACAAATTCTTGATATATGGCCACTAAATGTTGAAAGACTTTGTTCCAAAGACTACAGTGATAAAAGAAGTGTCAAAACAAATAAAGAAACGAGAACTTATCACTCATAAAAGCAAAAAGGTAAACAGGTACCGGACTGTCTCCAATATCTGCGAGAACAAGATCAAACCATGGCAGTCTTGGCTGCATATTAGCGGGCAAATACATGCCGGCCTTTGACATGATGGATGTCAGTCCCAAAGTTTTCATTGAAGCAGTTTTACCTCCTGTATTGGGTCCCGAGATATGACCACCCTTGTTCCACATTGAACTTTAATATCTACAGGAACAGGAGAGCCAGATATGCCTTTTGATGACTTTATAGGAGCCATTCCATCACTTTTGCCCAAAATAGATGAACCCATAGAGTTGGATGTGATGGAATCCGTGAGATTACTTAGAAAAGACCCAATGAGAAGTGGATGTTGTATTCCTTCAATAGCTATTGACAAAGCATTATCTGATCTGTTAGATATTAACACTTTTGGGTTCCTTTGAACTTAATGATGGACGGACACCATTCACCCACTTAGCATATGCAGCTCTAGCAAAAGCGAGATCAACTTCTAGAAGTCTATCCAACAAATACTTTATCTCAGCTTCTGATTCTGCAATTTCAGATGTAGCAGGCTCAGGATAGCCATTTCCTCAGCTTTTTCAGAATTTGAAAGCTTTACTTCCATGTTGTTCAACTCAACTGCTTCTTTGGGCTCCACAAAGTATGTTGCACCAGAACTACTAACATTTAGAACCACACCACCTGGAAGCAGATATTTATGGGAAGCCCTAACACCCACACACATCCTTGACCGCCGCTTGGTTATTAAAGATTTATCAATGCCTCCAGCCTGAAATATACTAAATGATATTTCTTTCAATAGAGAATCCAGATTTTCCATGTTCCTCTTCCTTTCCCCCCTAATAAGTTCCAAATCTTCTCTAGCTCTACCAATGATAGTCAAAAGGCTGCAGTCTATGCAAAACCCCATCTTTTGCTCTAATTCCATCTGGAAATTGCAATTTTGAAGTATCTCAAGCAATGGAGTGTAACAACCCGATTTTCAAAATAATATTTAATTGAAATTGGAGGTAAATTGTGAAAATGGGTGAAATTAAGTGACTAAAATATAATTTTATGAAAACTTGTATGCCATTTTCAAAGTAAAGGAAATTCAGGGACCAAGCCCTGAAGTTCCCCTAAAAGTGTCGGCAAGTTTGTTATAACTAACGTGTTTTCTGATTTCAATCAGAAAACACAAAAGCTTTTCTTCAATTTTCTTCCTCTCACACCTCCATTTTCAAGTCCGATCCAAACGCCGTCCGAATTCCGATCGTTGTTTTGAAACCACCGTTGTGTTCATCATCGAGCGAGGAACAAACCCTTCAAATTAATTGAAGCGAAACGCGGCCAAACGTCGGGAATTTCCAGTCAAAGTAAGCTATATGGAAAATAATTTTGGGAACTACTGATGGTGTACCAAAAAAGGGTTTAAACTATGATTTTCAAAAAGTTAAACTCTTTTACGAATTTGTGAGATTACTGGACTATGATTTGTACCTATTGTGATTTTATGGAAATGTTGGGACACACTGAGCCTAGCTCACCTTTTGAAAATGTTTTCCCCCTTTCAGATACTGTTGGTTAGATACCTTGGTTCGAGCACTTGGAGGATCAACATATCTCTTGAAGTAAATCAGATTGTAATGTTTTTATCTGGCAAGTTGACTTTATTTTGGTGACATGGACCTTATTTTAAAATATCGGATTTTATAATGATAACTCTTTTGCTATACTGCTCGGTTATTGTGATTTTGAATTTGAAGACATGTTTTAAATTAAATTATTATTTATTTGTACTATATTTACGAGTTGGATTTTGATAGTATAATTTGTTTATAATTTCATGTTATTTATAATTTGATTTTATATTGATGGTATAACGGTTGCGAAAAATGTCTTTAATAATCATATTGTGATCCACTAGACTTAGTCGAAACGCATAGGCCGGGTCTAGGGGTTACATGGAGTGTACCTGGAAAAAGAATCAATAACTGAATGAGATTCAATAGTAGTGTTCATACATGCAGGTTATATATTTAATGGTATAAAAGTAAACAGGAAACGAGCTTTCACTCCTGGACCTATAGTTCCTCAAAAAGAATACTACTTTAGGCCCTTACTGATGTCTTATGATACACTGGTCTCCCCAAATTGTAACAAGCAAAAAAAAGAGAGAGAGAGAGAGAGAGAGAGAGAAAGGAAGAACCTTTAAGACACACTTCAAATAAAATTGCTCGCGTCAAAATCATTTTAAACTAAGATATTAACTGTCTATAACATCTATACCAGAAAACGCAAAATATATGAACCGATCCCTGTTAGGATCAAAAGGTTGAATACTTATAGGAATATAAAATCAAGTTCTTGACAAATGCAAAGAATCAGAACATTCGTCAAAGTACACTGAAAGATCATTTCTTTCAAATTGAAGCTCGAACACTCATTAAGATGACACGCTTTGAAAACAACTACAAAACTATTAGACATGTTCCTCAGTTTTATATATGCATTTATGCTAATCCAATACGAGGGAATCACTACGTTAAGACAAAACGACCAATTCGAAAACAAAAAAACTCCAGCCAATTCAAAAACTGATTTAATGGACACTAAATTCACACCAATAATGCAAGGGAGAAACGAAGAGAAATTTATTATACCACTCCGAGGAACCTTCTTCGGCGACCCGACCAACTTCTCAGAGATAGCTCTTGAGGCGCGGAGCATCCTCCGAACTCTGCTAAGCTCCCTCACCGTTAGCAGCTGTCCTGAAGCCGCGGAGTGAAGGATCTCGGAGACGTCTTCGATTGCAGAGAGATCCAACGGGTCCGACTACAAGGCCTCCATGGCGTGCAAAGCGGAAGTGGTTTGGTCAAGAAGCTTCTGGGACTCTTCCCGCGATTGACCGATGGGAATTGCGGCAGTTTTGGCGAGGGAGAGGGCCATGGAAGTAGATGTGAAGGGAGAGAGGTAATTGCAAAGGGACGGCCATTCTAAGGTTTTTAGGGTTTCGCTCTGTAGGGCGGTGACGAGTTCGGATGAGCGTTGCTCGGATGAGTTGGCGAGCGAGTTGATGAGTTTGAATCCGAAGGGCCCAGTTTGAATGATAGGAGAGGCGGTAGCGGACGCGGTTTCGGAACCAGAGAAATGGAGTGTTTTGGAGGCAAAGGAAATGAGTGGAGATTTGCAAGAACATTAGTTGGACTTCAGTAGGATGTCATCTTATACATTTTTGTGGTAAGGGAGTAAAATATGTCAATTGAAATTTAATTTTATATTTTGTTTGATTGACAGTAAATAGAATTGGAATTTAATTTTATATTTTATTTGGTTTGCAGACATATTAAATGAATTTAATTTCAATAATGTATAATGACAGAATGTCCTTCTTATTTTTTTGTTTTATTTTAATTTGTTTTAAAACTTATATATAGTAATATATTATAAAAAATTAAAAAATATTAAATTTTCATTTTATTGATTGATTATTCATTTTAAAAAATTATAAAAATCAAGCTAATAAACATTATAAGTTAAAATCATCGTAATCAAAATATGTTAATAAGTTACCAAAAGATATAGCAATATTTCAATACATTCTAATCGGAGTATATTAATTAGTTACAAAAAATATACCAAAAACTATTTTTATTCAATATATGAATTAGAAACTCGATCCGACACTACAAAAAATAATAATAAAAATTATTTTTATTCAATAAAAACATTGACTTAATTGAAAAAAATTATATATAGAGATGTATTATTGTAATTATTCCTAAATATATAAGGTAAAATTATATTTTTTCCCGGGTCGGTCCGATTTTTTTCACCCTAAACCCGAACATAATATCACACTTAAAAAACTCCGACCCGACCCGAATATCACACTTAAAAAAACCCGACCCGAACAAAATAAAGTTTCACCCAACCCAACCCGAATATATGAATTAGAAATTTGACCCGAAATAATAAAAAATTATTTTTATTCAATAAAAACAGTGACTTAATTGAAAAAATATATATATAGAGGAGTATTATTGTAATTATTCCTAAATACATAAGGTAAAATTATATATATTTTCGGGTCGGGTATTTTTCACCCTAAACTCGAACTCGACCCGACCCGAATATCACACTCAAAAAAACCGACCCGACCCGACCCGAATATATGGATTAGAAACCCGACCCGAAATAATAAAAAATATTTTTATTCAATATATTAATAAATTACCAAAAGATTGATGAGGGTAGTATGGTCAAATTTCAATTCCATCCAACAAGGGAATTGAATTTCATTCATTCTTGGATAGAATTCACTTTCCCTAATTTGATGGAAAGTTGAAGCCATGGGGGATTCCAATTCCCTTGAAAAATTTGAACCAAACATGGGAAAGTTGTGGAATTGGATTTCAATTCTCCCCAATTCCAAGGGATTTCATCCAACCAAACGCCACCTTAGAATCCAGAGCTACATGGATGCTTGTATTGATAAAGCTCAAAGTGTTTTCGTTCCTAGGCGACTGATTTCTGACAACATCATCATCATATAAGAATTTTTACACTAATTCATGAAAAAAAAGGAGGGAAGAAAAAGTTTTTTTTGCTCTGAAATTAGACACAAGCAAAGTTTATGACAGAGTTGAATGGGAGTTTGTCTGTATAGTAATGAGAAAAATGGGCTTTGATTTGAGTTGGATTAAAATTTTAAAACATCGTGTCATTACTGTTTCATATTCAGTTATTGTAAATGGGATTTCAGGGGAGCGTTTTGTACCTTAGAGGGGTCTTAGGCAAGGAGACCCTTTCAGCCCTTACCTTTTTTTTATCTGTAGTGAAGGTTTTCGATTTTAATCAGAAAACAGTGTAGTGGGGGAGATTATAAAGGGGTGAGATGTAATAGGTATGCTCTAGTTATATCACGCCTATTATTTGTTGATGACAACCTTATTTTTGGCCAGGACACTTCTCATATGGCAGCTCAGGTCAAGAGGATTCTTGTAGTTTAAGGTGAAAGTTCATGGCAATTGATAAACCTTGATAAGTCCGACATTTTCTTTAGTTCAAATTTTATTGAGCAAAATCGAAGAGATGTCAAACGTATCCTTGAAGTGGAGAGTTTAGCGAACCCAGAAAAATATATTGGTCTTTCGGCTATTGTGGGGAGGGATAAAAAAGGAGCTTTTGCAAACTTGAAGGACAAGTTCTGAAATAGAATTTGGAATTGGTGTATTCGAGTATTGTCTCATGGAGGGAAAAAGTCTTTATTCAATTTGTTCTTCACACAATCCCGATGTATGCTATGAATTGCTTCCTTCTACCCAAGACGCTTTGTAGAGAGTTAAAAGGCATAATTGTCCAGTTTTGGTGGCAGAAATCGGAGATTAAGCGAGGTATTCATTGGTGTTTGTGGTAGGTATTAAGCAAGTTAAAAAAGGAGGGTTGGGTTTTCGAGACATGGCAAAGTTCAATATTCCCTTGTTAGCAAAATAAGGGTGGCTACTATTAACGAATCATGTGTCTCTGGTTAGTAGTCTGTTACGGGTGAAATTTTTTCCCATTGGATGCTTTATGAAATCACGGCTTGATTCTTCCCTGTCCTACATGTGGCGTAGTATTTGGAGTGCCCAGGAATTATTAGAGAATGGCTTACGGTGGAAGGTAGGTAATGGGCATTCCATTTCAGTTTGGAACGATTATTAGCTGTCAAGGTCTAGGAATCGACGAGTGGTCTCAAATTAACAAGATTCGATCATGAGGGTCTCGGATTTAATTATTGAGAACGAAAACAGTTGGAAATAAATTCTAGTCCGTCAAACATTCAATATGGAAGAGGCAGAGTTGATTTTGAGTATTCCACTTTTACGATACATGTAGGAGGATACAGGTGTTTGGGGAGGAGAACGATCGGGAGTGTTTAGTGTGTGAAGTGCTTATCGATTATTGTTAGATCGGAATGAGGTGTCCCCGGATAAAGCCAGAGTGATAAAGGTGATTTGGGATTGTGCAAGTCAACGCAAGATTAAATTACAGCTTTGGAAGTTCCTATTCAATTACATACCTACAAATAACAACCTTTTTTAGAAGCGCATCATAAACAACCCTAACTGTGCGAGATGTCAAACGATGATAGAGAACGTGGAGCATGTTGTCAGAGATTGCCCAATTGCACAACAAGTTTGGAAAAAATTAAGTTTTTACTGGCCACTTAATTTGTTTTAGGCTAGCTTCAGTGAATGGTTGTCCTGGATGTTTAAACATTCTATCTCATCTAAACATCCAATAATATTGACAACCATTTGGAAACTTTGGTTCGAAAGAAATAACCGCATACATCAAGTAAAAGTTTCTACAGTATATGAGATGGCTAACAAACCTTTGTTCAAGCACATTGCTTAGAATTTTCAACTACAAATGCTTGCATGAGTACCCCGAACGCCTCTGTTGCTATTTTAAAGTCGCCTATCGACCCTGTAGTAAAGGTAAATTTTGATGCTAGGCTGCTGCGAAACCAAAAAAATAGCATGGTCAGGGGCTATCATAAGGGATAAAGAGAGTTTAATACTGGGATCTTGCAGAAAATTAAGCTCTAACATTATATCTTCGTTTATGGCCGAAGGAAAGGTGGCTATGCATACGGTGGAGTTAGCAGCGGACCTCGGTTTTAGAAGAGTGATCATAAAAGGTGATTCACAAACAGTAATAAAGAAGTTAGAGTCTCAGGAAGAAGATTTTGCGGAAATAAGTGCTTGGATCTGGGAAATCAAGAGGAGAACACACATGTTTTATGCATGTCAGTTTAGTTTCATTTCGCGATCGAGAAATATGGCGGCGCATGCATTGGCAGCCGATAAAGCTCTTGGGGAAGAGGATAGGTACTAGGTGGAAGAGGGGTCTTCTTGTGCAGTGAATCAAGCAGAGAAAGATCGGAGGGGAATTGATCTGCCATAAGTGTTCAGATCGGAGTGGTTGCAGTCAAGGTTCGATCAGATTTGCATTTCTTCAAGCTGTGTTCGAGAAAAGGGGTATTTTGTTTCAGCTGAAGAAGGAAAGCTGACGTTCGAGTTTTTTATTCTTTAGCTTTTCATTTTCTCCTTTTTTTTCATTAACGTTTGAACAATTGTTGCTCACTATTGAAAAGTCAAATATGCATTTAGCATATGGGCGGCTAATAATGGGGCGATTGGAAAAATGGTTTTGGGCAGCTAATGTAGTCAAATTTAGGTAACCAAATTGTTGAATTTATGTAATGGGTAATGGGTAAATGGCAAATTTAGTCATTGTAATTTAGGGTACTTATAAGATTAGTCCTTAAGCTTCAACTATAAATACCCTAGCTCATTTAGCTTCAAAACCATCCCAAAACATTCTAGCTTTCTTCCAATACTAGAGAAAATTTAGAGAGTTTCTTGAGAATTGTTTTTTCCTTTTTATCAAGAGAGAATTATCATTGTTTTCTCCTTGGTAGATCGAGAGAGGTTGTAATTCCTATTTTCTCATAGTGAAATTTTTCTACCGTTGCCCGTGGTTTTTACCCTATATTATTTAGGGATTTTCCACATAAATTTTGTGTCTCTTTTATCTTCATTTTTATTTTTTCTCAAATTATCAGTTGCAGTTTTGCTCTATCTGATAGCCGTCTTCCGCAACAATTGGTATCAGAGCCAAATTAGAGTGTATAATATTTGCTTATTGTCTTTGTGGTTGCCACCAAAAGGTGGATCCTCCAACATAAGAAAGTATGAAGTTAGTACTCATTCTTTGAAGGTTCCATAGAACTATTCACAATAGTGAAATAGTGGGAGCTATCCGTAAAAGAAGCTATGACAACGAAATTTGATATTAAAAAGTTCAATGGGAGAAATTTCTCATTGTGAAAATTGAAGATGAATGACATCCTGAGGAAAGATGGTTGTCTAGCAGCTATCAGTGAAAGGCCGGTGGATTTCACAGATGACAACAAATGGATCGAAATGGACGGGAATGCTATGACAAACTTTCATCTAGCATTAACAGATGAAGTATTGTCAAGCATCGAGGAGAAGAAGACAACTAAGGAGATATGAGATCATCTCACCAAATTGTACGAGGCCACATCGTTGCACAATAAAATTTTCCTTAAGAAGAAATTGTACACTCTCCGGATGCCAGAATCTATTTCAGTGACAGAGCACTTAAACACAATGAACACGTTATTTTATATCATCTTACATCCTTAAGATGTACAATAGGAGAAAAAGAATGTGCTGAATTTCTACTTCAAAGTCTACCTGATTCGTATGATCAACTCATCATCAACTTGACAAACAGTAATGTCACCAGTCTTGTCTTCGATGACGTTGCAACTGCTGTTCTACAAGAAGAAAATCAGTGCAAGAATAAGGAAGACAGATAAGTAAATCTGCAATAAGCATAAGTGTTGACAACGATGAGAGGGAGGTCAACATAATGTGGCCCAATAAACAGTCACAAACAAGGTAGATCGAAGTCGAGGAGCAAGAAGAATTTAAAGTGCTATATAATTGTGGAAAGAATGGTTACTTGAAGAAGGATTGTTGGAGTCTAAATAAAAACTCCAATCCACAAGGCAATACCGCAAACACTTCAGATGATGGAGATGCTCTATGCTGTGAAGCGTCAACCACCGTGGAAGGCAGAAAAAGATTTGCAGATATATGGCTCATTGATTCAGGAGCAACATATCACATGACCTCAAGAAGAGAATGGTTCCATCATTATGAACCTGTCTTAGGAGAATCTGTGTATAGTTGCAATGATCATGCCTTAGAGATCGTTGGCGTAGGAACCATCAAATTGAAGATGTATGATGGAACAATTAAAGTTGTTTGAGATGTGCGGCACGTGAAAGGCCTGAAGAAAATTTTATTATCCTACAGATTGTTGGATAATAATACAAGCAAGATTGAAACACAGAAAGGAATCATGAAGGTGTTTCGTGGAGCGCTTGTGGTGTTGAAAGGCGAAAAGATAGCAGCAAACTTGTACATGCTGAAGGGAGAAACTTTGCTAGAAGCAGAAGCCTCTGTTGCCTCATGTAGTTCAGATTATGCAATGTTATGGCATCAAAAACTTGGACACATGTCAGAACAAGGAATGAAAGTCCTTGTGGAGCAAAAGCTACTTCCAGGCTTAACAAATGTATCACTTCCTTTGTGTGAGCATTGCATAACAAGTAAGCAACACCGGGTTGAAATTCAAAATATAAAATTCTAGAGGCAAAAGTGTTCTAGAATTGGTTCACTCTGACGTATGGCAAGCACCAGTTACATCCCTAAAGCGGAGCAAAATACTTTGTCTAATTTATTGATGACTACTCCAGGAGATGTTGGGTGTACCCTATTAAGAAGAAGTTAGACGTGTTTTCAACTTTCAAAAACTTCAAGGCACGGGTGGAACTTGATTCTGGAAATAAGATCAAGTGTTTCAGAACAGATAATGGAGGAGAATACACAAGTGAAGAATTTGATGACTTTTGCAGGAAAGAAGGCATCAAAAGATAGTTCACAGTGGCGAACACTCCTTAACAAAATAGAGTGGCAGAGCGGATGAACAGAACCTTGTTAGAAAGAACAAGAGCAATGTTGAGGGATGCATGCCTAGAAAAATCATTCTGGGTAAAAGCAATCAATACCACCTATTATTTGGTGAATCGAGCTCCATCAACTGCAATAGAGTTGAAGACACCAATAGAGATATGGACTGGTAAACCAGCTGATTATTCAAACCTCCATATATTTGGAAGTATTGTGTACGTGATGTACAACTCCCAAGAAATCTCAAAGCTGGATCTAAAATCCAGGAAATGCAAATTCTTGGGGTATGCTGATGTAGTCAAGGGGTATCCAGTGTGGGATCCCACTGCTCGTAAAGTGATCATCAACAGGGATGTTATCTTTGTAGAAGATAAGCTACAAAGAAAAGAAGAATATGGTAGCGTTGAAAAGTCAGAGACTACACAGATACATGCGAAAAAGGATGTTGAACAAGAAGATTCTTCTGAAGCAGAACTAGCACATGATGAACAAGAACTAGAGAGTTCTGAAGCTCCAACAACTCGTCAATCATATCGTGTGAGAAGACGTCTCAATTGGCACTCAGATTATGTTATAGAAGGAAATATTGCATATTGCCTTTTAACAGAGGACGGTGAGCCATCAACATACCAGGAGGCAATAAACAACTCAGATGCTTCACTATGGATGATGACGATGCAAGAGGAAATTGAAGCCCTTCATAAAAATAATACATGGGACCTTGTGCCACTACCACAAGGAATGAAGCCAATTGGTAACAAATGGGTCTTCAAAATCAAACGAAATGGTGACGATCAAGTTGAGAGATATCGTGCAAGACTGGTGGTCAAAGGATAAGCTCAAAAAGAAGGTATTGATTTCAATGAAATATTTTCTCCTGTGGTTCAACTAACAACTGTTTGAGTAGTTTTGGCAATGTGTGCTACATTGAACTTACATCTAGAGTAGTTAGATGTTAAAACAACTTTTTTTCATGGAAATCTTGAAGAAGAGATTTACATGCTCCAGCATGAAGGTTTTAAAGAAAAAGAAAAGAAGAACTTGGTTTGCAGGTTGAACAAATCTCTGTACGGTCTAAAGCAGGCGCCGAGGTGTTGATATAAGAGATTTGATTAATTCATTATGTGCCTTGGATACAACAAACTTAATGCATACCCTTGTGCTTATTTCAAGAGGTCTGGTGATAACGATTTTGTTATATTGCTTTTTTATGTGGATGACATGTTGGTTGCAGGACCCAACAAAGATCATATTGAAGAATTAAAGGCACAACTGGCTAGGGAATTTGAAATGGACTTAGGATCAGCAAACAAGATTCTAGGGATGCAAATTCACTGGGACAGAAGTAATAGGAAGATTTGGCTTTCACAAAAGAATTACTTGAAGAAGATCTTGTCACGGTTCAGCATGCAAATTGTAAGCTAATTTCTACCCCTATTCCTATTAACTTCAAATTATCCTCCAGTATGAGTCCTAGCAATGAAGAAGAGAGGATGGAGATGTCTCAAGTACCGTATGCATCAGCAGTGGGAAGTTTAATGTTCGCTATGATATGTACAAGACCAGACATTGCACAAGCAGTGGGAGTGGTTAGTCGGTACGTGGCGAATCCAAGCAAAGAGCATTGGGATACAAAAAGAGGATCCTAAGATACATCAAAGGGACCTCAAATGTTGCATTATGTTACAAAGGATCAAACTTACTAATCAATGGGTATGTAGATTCAGACTATGCAGGGGATTTGGATAAAAATAAATCTACTACAGGATATGTGTTCAAAATTGCTAGTGGAGTTATAAGCTGGGTTTCAAAATTACAGTCAATTGTGGCTACATCCACAACAGAAACACAATATGTAGCAGCTACACAAGCCAGTAAAGACGCAATTTGGTTAAAGATGCTATTGGAGGAGCTTGGGCACAATCAAGAGTATGTCTCTCTGTTTTGCGACAGTCAAAGCTCCTTGCATCTAGTAAGGAATCCAACATTTCATTCAAGGACAAAACACATACGAGTTCAATACCATTTCATTCGTGAAAAGGTGGAAGAAGGAACGATAGATATGCAGAAGATCCATACCAAAGACAACATAGTAGATTTCATGACGAAGGCAATCAACGCTGATAAATTTACCTGGAGTTGATCCTCTTGTGGCCTGTTAGAAACGTAAGCAACATGAAGGTACAAGGGTAGAAAGAATGGTGTGAAGATATGATTGTTTCAATCAAATCTTCAAGTGGGAGATTGTTGAAAAGTCAAATATGCATTTAGCATATGGGCGGCTAATAATGGGGCGGTTGGAAAAATGGCTTTGGGCGGCTAATGTAGTCAAATTTAGGTAACCAAATTGTTGAATTTATGTAATGCGTAAATGTCAAATTTAGTCATTGTAATTTAGGGTATTTATAAGATTAGTCCTTAAGCTTCAACTATAAATACCCTAGCTCATTTAGCTTCAAAACCATCCCAAAGCATTCTAGCTTTCTTCCAATACTAGAGAAAATTTAGAGAGTTTCTTGAGAGTTGTTTTCTCCTTTTTATCAAGATAGAATTATCATTGTTTTCTCCTTGGTAGATCGAGAGATGTTGTAATTCCTATTTTCTCATAGTGAAATTCTTCTACCGTTGCCTTGTGATTTCTACCCTATATTATTTATGGGTTTTCACGTAAATTTTGTGTCTCTTTTATCTTCATTTTTATTTTTTCTCAAATTATCAGTTACGATTTTGCTCTATCCGATAGACGTCTTCCGCAACACTCACTTCAAAGGGTACGTTTTATTGTTTGTTAATATATGCGTTTGTACATTGCTCCCATTTCTCACGTTTTGTAACTTATTTTGTGTATAGTATAGGTTTATAAATATATCTACATATATTAGCATGTTTTGTATTACGTATAGCATTTATAGTATGTATTTGTATATGTTTTATGATTTTCATGACCTTTATATATTTATATATGTAAAAATGATTATTATTATTTATTATTATTTATTTAGGTGCACATTTACGTATATATATATATATATTATGTGTACATTTTTTACTATTATTTTTTCCATCATATATTTACCATTTATTTATGCATTCATAACTCATGTATTTGTTTTCTAGTTTTCAAAAAAAAAAAAAAAGACAATGTTATCTTACATCTTGAGTTAATGAAATTACGTTCAAAATAACTGGATTTCAATTTTCGTTAATTCATGTATTAAGAGAACATCCATTTTAAATAAAATCGAGTTAATTAAATTATTTTTTATAGAACCAAATATAATTTTTAAATGATTCACTTATTCTTCAAAAATTTATAGAAATAAAAGGATAGTAACTTAAATTTTGGTTTTAAATTTGTAAAATTTCACCATTTTAGACAACGCATATTGAAGATATCAATTTTGGGCGCTATGGGGTGCTTACCTTTCCCTACACGTAATCGACTTTCGAATCTTTAAAAACGAATATTCGGTATGCGCAGACCAATTTATGTCTTAAAAAACAATTTTTTTTAAAATTATTTTAAAATAAGTTTTAGGTATTCGACCTACCTAATCCCAAGGTCGTACTCTAAATTTTTTAAATTTCATAAAAAAAATCTTAATTTTCCAAAATCAAAGTAATAATTATTTTTAAATTTAATTTTTAAAAACTGGTTATGACATAATGTATATTGGATTAACACAACTATGCACATAGTCTAGGCTTCTAAAGGAGAAAAAAGGGAAAATAAGCTAGCCAGTCCAGTAGGCCCAATTCCCGAAACGACGTCGCATTAGAGTTTTCTCTCTCAGCTTGCTCGCGCGCCTCTACTACAGAGAAAGTTTTCTTTTATCAATGCAGGATTCGGATTCGAGTTTTCAGATCATTTCAATCTAGTTTCCATTGTACATCAGCAGACAAAAGCCCTAGAAAATCGAAAGAAGAGGGAAAGAAAAATGCCTCAGGTGAAGATTATCGCGAAGAATTTCATGGACATGGTGGCTTCGTTACCCGCCATTAAGCTCGACATGCTCTATCGTAATCAATTCATTTGCGAAGCCATTCTCAGGTCTCCCCTTGTATCAGAATCATTGAAGAAGCTAATCAATTTCTGAATTGATCCAAGCTTTTGTTTATCGTTTAGGTCGTTGCCACCGTTGGCGAAGAAATACGTGTTACAAATGTTGTACATCGATGCTCCGATAACATCCAAGTCATTGCAGGAGTGGGTTCTTGCTGATGGATCATCCAAGCACAAGGTTGCAATTGATCGGTTGATTCAGTTAAGAGTATTTGAAGTAATAGATCGGTAAGCAACTGAATTCTTTGCTTCATTTGCATACTTTTCGTTGATCTTCTCTTTAAAATAAAGAGGCTAGCACAGCTTAATCTTATTCTGAAAAAACATTTTTTATTGTGCATAATAGAAGATTGGTCTTATGTGCTAACTGGATCAATCAATCTTTATCTTTTCGGCAGGAAGAAGGAAACAACTTACAAGTTAAATCCAACATTTCAGACTAGTCTCCGGAAGCATTTGATATACGGGTAAGTTTTCCTTGTTTTGTTTGTTTACATGATACTCATTTCTTTTACAGTTATTAAAATGTAAGGGGATAAAATTAGCCCTTTGTTATATATTGTGAGTTTATATGTAAAACCTTCAACTTTGCCTGTTTAAAATTTATTCATCTTATTAGGTATTACTTTTATTACAGCCAATTCTATCGTACAAATAGGTGCTACTTGCTAGATTCCTTATGCTGTGTTGTAGTAGTAATTATATAAAGGATTATCACTTTGCAGTGGGATTTTGCCAAGAGAACCAATGCCTCCAAACGTTATTGCAAGACTTCCAACCTTGGAGGAACTCGATGCCTATGCACTTGAGCAATGGGAGGTGTGACTTTCACCTACCTTTTTTATTGTTTTACTAGCATAATTTATGTTCTTAATGGTGGTGTATGTGATGTGGAATTATAGAATTACTTTTGCAATTTGATTGACTGTTTAGTTTTTTTTTTCTTACTTAAGCTTTGTTAAGCAGTGTTTCTTGCTGCAACTTATAAGTTCAGGACAAACTGAAAGATCATCAAGCTTCAGCTCTTCCATGATGAGAATTTTTCAGCGTGGTCTTTTACGTCAGAGGTGTTATATCCTGCCATGCATGTTAGCTTCATTTCTTTTATGCGGTAGATATCAAGGGTTCTGTATCTCACGTTTTCTGCTTCTACAGAGACAAAGAAGCACCAAGATTGACTGAGAGTGGTTTCCAGTTCTTGGTGTGCATCTTATAAATCATGGTGCTTTTGCCTCTTTTTTGGTTTTCTGTCACCTAAAATTACCTCTCATATGTGAAATTTACAGTTGATGGATACAAATGCTCAGCTCTGGTATGTTATCAGAGAATATATATCCAACTCAGAGGTATACTTCATGAGATATTTTTGGTGTTTTGCTTGAAACTTATTTGCTACAGATAGTGTGTTGTAATGTTTTTGAATTCTTGAAGGGGAAATCGGCATGGATTTATTATAAATTTGGTATTGCTTTATTAGTATGTATTATCCTCTCAATACTATTGACTCTTAGGTCTGCAACTGTGCATATGTATGCATGCAAGAGTCTGTGTATACTTGTGTGTTTCTTCTGGAATTGTTTATATTTAATTCTTTTATGGGATTTATGGTTGCATACGTGTTTGTGGATTGATCGATCCATCTAATGATCTGTCTGGTTTCACCTCTTTACTCTAATTGGATGTTGTTGATGCAACTTTAGTTCTGTCATGCTATATAGCATATCTTTGTATCTTATGCTTGGACTTTCATCTTTTGGTGCAGGAGCAAGGTGTAGACCAAGCAGATTTAATTGCTTTTCTGCTAGAACTTAGTTTTCATACCACTGGTGAGGTATGCCATATTCATTTTTTATATTTCCCTTGATCCATGATTGTCGATAGAAAAGTTTTGTTAGAAGAAGTCTATGATTTGCCATTTGTTTAATCCATTTTGTCGTGGAAAGAATCTACATTAATCTTCGTTTTTGTTTTTGGTTTAAACCTTTGTTATCCTTTGTTATCTGCATAGCAGCTTATTTCCTTTCTTTTCTCGAGGTTCTTTAATGCTAATTTCTGTGACAATTTTTTTTAAAAAATTTGATATAAATTTGTTTTGTCTTGTCATAGGCTTATAATTTAGATACACTGACGGATGGCCAGACAACTATGATCAAGGACCTTGCAGACTTGGGATTAGTCAAACTTCAGAAGGTTCTCCTAATTAATGCTATTTTCTTATTGGATACATGACAATCTGTTTCAAGTTATACCCTATGATGGATCTAAGGTATATGTATATGTTCAGGGCAGGAAGGATAGTTGGTTTATACCTACTAAATTAGCCACCAATCTTTCAGTGAGTTTAGCAGATACAACATCAAGGAAACAGGTATGGTGGATTAAGTCAGTTGTATGACTACATGGATTCTGACGTATAAACCATTATCACTGTTTCCCAAGTAGTGTTAGTCTTTACTCATGCAGTTCTTATGCTGTATTTTTCTTCAGGGATTTGTTGTTGTGGAAACTAACTTTAGGATGTACTCATACTCATCATCTAAGTTGCACTGTGAAATTTTACGTCTATTCTCAAGGTACGAAGTGGTAATATACCTAATAACATTCTTCCCCTGAAAAAAATGGACTTTCCATTTTATAACTGTTGGATATGATTTTCCTGAATGGCTCCAAGGAAAATGGAAATCACCCACGGTCAAAAGCAGAAAATCCCATTTTCCTCTGAGATATTTGGAGTCTGTGGAGCTAATATGTGGAAATGCAACCATACCACCAAAAAAGAAACAATCTGAATGGATTTGACGCTATTGTATATAGAAGATAGAAATGTAGTAATAGTTTTTTCCACAAGTGAACAATGTGGCCGTTTCTGCTTTATTTAAAGCATAGCTGCTTCATGGTTCTCTTTTCTGATTCTATCTATCTGTCAATCACTTTCACCAGCTTGTTTCTAATATTCGGAGATTTATTACTGCTATATTAACTATTTGAATTCTTCATTAAACAATAATGTGCTCACATTTATAGGGTAGAGTATCAACTTCCAAACCTCATAGTTGGTTCAATGACAAAAGAAAGCTTGTATAATGCTTTCGAAAATGGCATTACAGCGGAGCAGGTTAGTATCCATTTCCAGTTGCTCCTTTTATGTCTCAAATTGCAGGACGTAGACATGCAAGAAATCACACGATCAACAATAGTAGCAACTGAAATTATCCAACATGCCCTATGCAGCTTCTTTCGCTAATGTAACTCCTGAATACAGATAGTTACATTCCTTCAGCAGAACGCACATCCTCGAGTTGCTGAGAAAGTACCATCAGTACCTGAAAATGTCACAGATCAGGTTAAATACTTTAATCTGCCGAAAAAAGTTGGCATTGTGATTGACTAATTCATTTAAACTGATGCATCCCGACTTCAATGGACGCATATTGAGTATGCTAATGCAGGCACTCTTTCGTTGCAGATAAGATTGTGGGAAAGTGATTTGAAAAGAGTTGAGATGACTCCAGCGCATTTTTACGACGAATTTCCTTCAAGGGTACTCTCAACCCTCAATTTGAGTGATGTATTTCTAATATCTCTGAATGTTATGCGATCATATCTTGGTGTTCACATCTTTCTCTATCGGACAGGATGTCTTTGAGGCTGCATCTGACTTTGCCCGAATGCATTCCGGTTTACTATGGGACGATGCGAAGAAAATGCGTTTGGTTGTAAAGGGAGAGATTCATATACTTATGCGTGAGCATCTTCGCTCTCAAAACTAGATTGTATGGTATGTATATCGTGCAAGCTCCTGATGATGTTGGCCGAATGAGATTGTTCGAAGTTTTGGTAGTCAAGAGGGTGCTGAGAATCTCTAACTTAGCAACAACAGGGTCCTTGTATGAAAAATTATTTGTTTATTTTAAGCTTAAATTTGGTACGATTTTGATTCGGTTAATAATTAAATGTAATCGGTTCATTTTCAGATTCACAAGTTAAAATTCTTAATTATTTGAATGGAAAATACTATATAAAAGTATTCTATAAAAAAATTCAAAAGCTAATGAACTGCTCCAACCTGAATTTGGTTAACTTTTATATTTGATTATTTTTATATAAAAAACAGAATATTGAATTCTAATAGTAAATTCAATTTAAAAAAGAGAGTAAATTATTCGAATAGAGCCATTATCATCCAAAACAATTCTTAAAATAAAAATAATCTTGTTACTGCCCAGGATCGAATTGGGAACCTTAAACGTGTAAGACTAACGTGATGACTACTGCACCACAGCAACCCGTGATGCTAAAGAATTACATTGAGTTTTAAAATAATAACAGGGATTGCCATTATTGACAGACGAAAAATATAAAAGCCAAGCAACATGAAAACAAACAGATAGCTTCCGAGAAATTTCCCCCGTCTCTCAATCATTCCTTCATAACATTGATTGGTAAGCCACTGTCACACCCATTTCTCCTTTTCCTGTATTCCCAAACTCTATAGTGCTATCTAACATCCATCTTCTTGTTAATCTTGAGATTATCCTGGTGTTGATCATCACAATGGCTAGTATTCTAAAATCTTGCATGCAATTCACGTTGAAATCTGTGAACCTGATAATGGCAATGGTAGGGATTGCTATGATCTTATATGGCTTTTGGATGCTCAGGGTTTGGCATAGAGACATGTCAGGCTCATCTTATGAAGACTTGGATTATACTGCTCCATGGTAAGTTACATCAAAAGTTCTTCTATGCTATGTTACTCGGTACCTTTTAAAGATTTTTCTGTATATCTCGAGGATCTCGAAGGTCATATCCCATGTTGGAGATTTGTGTCCGAGCAGCATTGCTTTTCTGTTCTATGTTTACCGATGATCTTACTACAACTGCAGGTTTATATACACTTTTCTGGCCACAGGTGTCACCTTATGCCTACTAACATGCCTAGGCCATATTGCTGCTGATAGTGCAAATAGATTTTGCCTTTTATGTGTATCCTTTTTCGTTGAGTTTAGCTTCATTTGAGTTCATAAACTTCTTCATCGATGCCTGTTTCCCCTTTTTTCCATAGGAAAACTTGTTTTGCAAGCATTATTTGTTGTTCTTTAATGGTAGAAAGTACATGGTGATAATCTCAGTGCTTCTACTGATAGAGACTGGAATTACAGCTGATATACTCTTAAACGAAGACTGGGAAAAGGTAGGAGTCTTTTCGCTATTTTTTCCCCCGCTTAGTCTCTCTTCTTGTTAAGTATTTTTAGTTTCATTGATGAGACCAGGATATACCCGATGATCCAACGGGGAGGTTCCGTGATTTCAAACAATTTGTGGAGACTAATATCGACATCTTCAAATGGATATTCTTGATTATTTTCTTAGGACAGGTAACTTTGTGTGCAGATTTGTATAGATTTTGATATTCAAAAGATTACAAAGGATGTTTCGTTACGTTTCAAGTTGTTTCTTCACAGGGACTTTCAGTACTATTGGCTATGGCTCTGAGAGCTTTTATTCCCACCAACCAATGTTCAAACTATGATAGTGATAAAGAATTCACTCAAGCCAGGCAACCACTCATAAATAACCATGCTCAAAAACCTGCTTATGTCATTGGAGAACCTCCTTTTGCAAACAAGAACGAAACTTGGAACGCAAGAAATCGTTCCAACTACTTTTTCTCAATCTCTTTATTTACTTTTTGTTGATCTGATTTGATTTTATATTGATTTATCAACAGACGAATAAGTGATAGAAAGGGAGTCTGAGATTTTACGTATCATTTACATATCACAGGGGAGAGAAACAGAAAAGCAGAGCTGCTATGGAAAACACTGCCAAGCTAGAAGCACGATTGATATTCAGACCAGAAAACAAGTTTCAGCATCGCGTTAGAGTGGTTAAATTCGTAAATCATGTCATTTTTCCGTTGTGTTATGTTCATAATTTGTGTTATATAGACTTTGACACGTTCATACATGTGTTCGAAACTTGATCATGTCAACAAAAACCTGTTAAAGTTACATGTGACTACTAGACATCGAGAAAATCTCAGACCGAAATATATATATATATATATATATATATATATATATATATATATATATATATATATATATCATGAGTGAAAAGAATTAACAAATCTCTGAAAGATGGTCTATTATGAATAAATTAGCTCGGTCATCCAAAGCTACATGATTGAATCTGCCTCAAATGTTTACAAACAATAAGAATGTTAAAAGCTTCAAATCATAGCAAACATCATACTGAAACACACAACCTATTCAGCTTTTTTCGGGAGCTTTCTCTTCATTCGACTAAAAGGTCCAACAGTTCGGTCCATAATATACATGTAAATAACCTGGCTCCAAGATTTGTACGATTCCAAGCCTTTGTAATACTCAGGAGCGATTTCTTTCACCTTATACAGCTTGGACCCCGGGATCCTTGGGAAATCATGGTGTTCATTGTGATAACCAACATTCCACGTTAAAAGATTGAGGGGACCATAGTAAGAATACGTCTCTTGCTCAGGCTTGAATACATAATGCTCGGAGATAAAATGGCCAGCCATCGGGTGCATTCCACCCCCAACGAATGTCGAAAGGATCAAATAAGCAAAAGATATCCACCCATAAAAATAAACAACGGTTGAATCGAGAGCGAGCTGAACAAATAAGTTTATGACTCCAATAACCTGGGGGCTTTGGTTTGAGGAATAAAGGGCGGAGTGCATAGAAGAAGAGTTGGAAGATAACCCATATGGATTTTGAGACAGCATTAGTCACATAACGAGCTTCGATGTAGCTGGGAACATCCATGTCGATACCATCTACCCCTTGGAAACGATGATGCTCGAGGTGATACTTTTGGAAAGTGACGGACATAGGCACACCGATGGGGAGGTTGGCGAAAATCCCAAGCAAACGGTTGTAGATAGGAGTCGAAAAGGCAAGATTGTGGCTGAGCTCATGGATGGCTAAGAAGAGATTGTGGTTGAGGAAAGAGCCAAAAAAGTAGGCAATTATCAATGTTCTCACCCAGCTAGCATCATGAAGGATAGTGGCAGTCCATAGTTGAAGCAAAACCACCACACTTATCTGCAATGCAAAGGGTTTCAAATTTCTTTATATCAATCGACACAATTCACTTGGAATGGATCCATCATTTAAAAGTTCCAAGCATCACAAACTCCAACTAAAAGTCCCAAAACAGAAAAAAGGAAATACACCAGGATTTCCATTGAAGTAAGCATGAATAAAACAGAGGAAAACATCAAAACTGAATGCATTTAGCCAGCTTCATTGCCTAGAATCTAAATACAGTACAGCAAACAAATTGAATAATGAGATGAAAAAATATATAAGTGGCAGTCCTGTCCATAGCTGAAGCAAAACAACCATACTGATCTGCAATGCAAATGGTTTCAAGTTTATATTCATTAACCCAAATAACTTCAAACGGATCTATCATAGAGAGAGCCTGATTCCAATCAATGCGAATTGAAAGATGAATTCTTTTAACCCCAAAATAGGAAAAATGGAAACCCCAGATTTCTTCCATTGAAGTAAATATGAACAGAACATAGAAAAAAAACATCAGAATCAAAATTTCCAGCCAGCCATGGAGGGTAGTGGCAGTCCATAGCTGAAGCAAAACAGCCATACTAATCTGCAATGAGTTTAAGTTTATATTTCATTGACACTATTCATTTCAAAATTCAAATGGATCTATCATTTGGAAGTTCCAAGCTTAACTCCAATCAGTGTAACTTGAAAGTTCACTCTCTCTTCCTCCAATCTCGAAACAGAAACAATGGAAAACCCAGATTTCCGTTTAAGTAAATAAGAGCAAAACAGGAAGAAAAAAAACCGAAACCATTTAGCAAAGCTTCACAGCCTCAGATCTAGAAACAGATTGAAGAATGAGATTAAAAAGAAGACTACCTGAGGAAGCAAAGGGATCAGGGCCAAAGAGCTCTTTAATTTGAGGGTACTGAGAGAGGATTGACGTCTCCTTGAAGCATGAGGCTCGTCTGTATAAGACCAAAAGAAGTCATTAGCCATTACTATTCCTTCTTCTTTCTTATCTTCCTCTCTCCTTTCCCCTCCTTTCCGCATTATCTCTCTTTCCCTCCAAAGTCCAAAAGCCCTTTTGATTATCTTTCCTTCTGATTCTCCTCTTCTATCTGTTTGTCACTATGAAGTTGCGGATTTTCTTCTCTGATATATGATATACGTATACACGGAAACCGCTATAAATTTGTTGCGTAATAAAATATGGGATATTTTCTCGCCTTTGTAGGACTGATTGAGCGATCATCACTCTTCACGGTTTTAAAAATCCACTCGCTTCTGGGTAAAGTTCTACGTTGAGCCGGTTAAAATAAGGTTAATAAATGATGTTATCGGTAAAAAGTGATAGATTAAAAATTGAGCATAAAAATTACTATTAGTTAGACTAATAAAATAAGACATTAGATTTTTAAATAAAATTATATGTTCAAATTTTGATATTTGTGTATATAGCAAATTAAGTTTTTATAGTGCAATCAATTACGGAACATGTTTAACTGTATCAAAATATACAATAATATATGTTGATATATTAATGATCTTAAGTCTGAAGATCATACATATAGTCATCACCATAAGTAATGTTGTGACCGTCACATAATAATTTAAGACATATATAGCAGATCAATAAAATATGTTGTTCTCTAACAACATACTCATATATTAATTTTGATATCTCTATATCAATGACAATCGTTGTCATCAATCAACTAAACGTATTATTATTTTTATAACCATAATAATATTCAACTAAGGATCTTTAATAAAATCCATTATTATATATATTTTATTATCTTTTAATTTATTTGAATAATTTGAATCACAATGGTATAATTAAAGTAATAATGACAATGCATTATTTAATAAAATCAGTAAATAAAGTGTATCATTACAATCATCTCATGTTTGGTCTTTAAACATACTCTAAAATTAGGTGCAACCAGATTTCTTATAGATATTCATAACATTTTCAGTTTTAACTTATTTTGTTATCGTGAAAATGTCTAAGGTTCCATCAACTTAAACTCTAATAACATTTTAGGAACAATCGATTTATTATAAAAAAAATTATTTCAGGTTGCAACCTACTGCTTAGTGAGCCATAACATCCTTGAGTGCGATCAGATTTCTATAGTTATTGATATCATTTATAGCTTTTAACTTATTTGTTATTGATAATCACGGTAAAATATATTTCATGATTATGTCATTTTAAATTATTTTAAAATAATTGCAAACTAATATGTTACTTATAAGTAGGAATGGCAAAAAAATCTGAACCCGATGGGGAAAATCGAAAACGAATTAAACGGGGACGGGGGAAAAACCGTTTATGCTAAACGGGGACGGGAAAAACCGTTTATGTTAAACGGGGACGGGTTTAGTAATCTCTGTCCCGATTACCGACCCGATACCCGACCCGCTAAATATTAAAAATAATATATATATATATATAAATTTAATTTAAATTAAAAAATATATAATATTATATATTTAATTTAAATATATACCCGACCTGATGCCCGGCCCGATACCGTTTAAATAACCGTTTATGCTAAACGGGATACCCATTTCCTCACGGTTTTCCCGATTACCCGATGGAAATCCCCTTTTAAATCCCCGCGATTTTTTAAGCGGGAACGGGTACGAGTTTTTAAACGGAGACGGGAACGGAGGGACCAATACCCAACCCGAACCTGACCCGTTGCCATCCCTACTTATAAGTCACATTTTCAATCGTGCTAAACTAGTTTTATTAAGGTTCATTTTAAATTTTCGATTACGTTATTTTTTTAGCCTGATATATTCTGCTTTCCTTTCCTATTAAGTTCTAGCACCCTTATTATTATTTTCTAATTACTCAGGTAAATGTCACTTGCAAAAAATTAATTACAAAGTAACATTTTTTATAATCACCGATAACTAAATAAAAATGCAATTTGATCCATACTATCATGAAATATAAAAGGATAACTTTAAATATTATATAAATATATATTATCATCATAATCCGAATTTGATCAAATTTAAAATTTATTTAAAATCAATAATATTTTGTTATAAATATTTTAAATCTTACATTATATATTATATATAATAAATATTTTAATATATTCTTTTTCTTTCTTTTTTGAATAGAAGCCGCTAGTATATTAAAAAAAATATCCGAAATTACAATAAGAATTTACAATTATCATCGTAAACTAAATACATAATTTGAATTTTTTTATATAACATTGAAACTAACAACTTTGAATTATATAAGGACCATATATGGAAAAGTTTAAAAACTCAATCAAGAGGCTTGGACAAAAATAGATACGAATAAATCTGATTGCATCGGCAAATAAACCACAAAAGAAAATTAAGTTATTGAAATATTACCGAAAACTACAGATCAAAGCTGAGCGTCGTGAGAAACTATCCACAAACGCAAAATCACATATCCATATTAAATCCAAAGTCCATAGTAGGAAAAATCAACAAGATTTCGAATAAGCACCATCTTAGTCAGTCGTAACATCGTCAAATCTAACCCTAAGAAAACATAAATAAAAGAGCGGACAAACGACAGACAACCCCCTAAAAAAACATGCTACAAAGCCATATATAAATGTGCAACACAGACATAGATAAATGTACAACATAGACAAAATTATTCTTATTAAAAAACAAATAAAAAAATAAAACTAACGATCGACAACCAACATCAAAACTAGTACTACCGCCGGTTAAAGAAAATCAAAAAATAAAAAATTGATATAATTTATGAAAAACAATACAATTCGAAGAAGGAAAAATAAAGGAAGACAAAAAAAAGAGCGACTATTTTAATATATTCTTTTAAATATACATTATTAGATAATTAAAATAAAATTTATACATATCAGTATCACTATTTCTTTTTGATAAAATTTATACAGCTTTTAAGTTAGAATTATATTTTCATTTTTTATTTGATCATCAACCACCCAAAAGGTCTGCCACTTGTCAAAAGCGTGAAGTGATAAAATTACGAAATATAGAGATTATTAGTGTAAAAGATATTCATAGACTTAACCAAAAAAAATTTAAAAAATATGAGTTCATATATCTTAAGCAGAAATTAAATACCAAGTGGGAAAAAGTACAAGACAGGGTCTAAATAGTGAATAAAGCCTTATTTCTGTTTGATGACACTGCAAAAACTCAAAAGGCATCAATCTGGTAAAGAAGAGAGCAAGTAAAAACCAGACAACAGGTTATGATTTGGCCAAGGATTTTCATCAAACATAGGCTATACAAAGAATGTACACAACACATGTATTAAATACAGTTTCATAAATCCTAGATAAACTACCTCAACTTCAGCACCAGCCCACATAACTCGGACATGATCTTTTTTGGTTTAACCAGATTTGTATCTGATATATTGATCGAACCACCGACATGTAAGAGATTTAATATCTCACCCCACTAGATTAATTGGTTGTTGATACTCGGACATAGTCTTTTATACGTCAAGATGAACATACCCGGGATTGCAGAGACAACATTATAGACTATAGTGATCATCAAAAGGCATCAGGTACAATAAGTGGCAACTTATCTATGTACATTAAAAGCCTTCTAGATTCTCCCTCATCACCGTGGCCATGTCGATTACATCCCCTCTGTCTGTGTATACCCAGAGATCCCTAGAGTCAACTCTCTTGAGACTATCACGACAGAAAGGGCAGGACTGTGATCTTGTTCGCCTGCAATTCATTGCCACAAGTATATTCGGTACTACTTTTTAAGTTCTAAGGAACTTTGATCATACCGGAAGAGGCAATGATCGGCTAGTAGATAATCAGGAAAGAGGGAAACCATATGGAGGAAACAGTATGATATTTAAGTCAAGACACTATATTTAAGGCTAGAATAAATTCAACTATTCAAAGCATTTCGGACTCGAGATGACACGTTCAAAACTTAGTTTTAAAAGGCAAGCCTCGGGCGCACCTAGGCGCAAGGCGCACTAAAATGACTCCCGCCTGGGCTGAGGCAAGGCGAAATACACGCGCGCCTCCGAGCTTTAGCCGCCGGGCGACGGGCGGCAGCGCTTGGAGCTTCTGGAGTTAAACCCTAACTTTCAAAATCTGTCTTTGGTTGAATCCTTTAGTGGTGGTGGCTGGTAATCACTGGTTAGGGTTTATCTCTTTAATCGACATTTTGATAAAGGAAAGGAGAGGAAAGGAATAAGGGTATTGAAATAGCAGAGAAGAGATGAAATCAATATTGAAACAGTACAATCAAATGAATTTATAGTGAATGAGTGATCAGGTTAACAAACTAGAATGCATGGATAGATGTGCTCCATTTAACAGAAAAATAATGCGTTGAATTAGACGTGCTGCATTTAATAGTAGGATTAAATGCATTGAATTAGACGTGCTGCATTTAACAGTAGGATTAAATGCATGAATTAGACGAGGAACTAGCTCACATCTCTATTTTGACATATGCATGCATCTTCCTGTATAGAAGGAGAAAATACATTGAAAACACAAAAAAAGAGATAGCTAGGTTAAGCAAAATAGTCACTCTTCCTGTCTTCTATAAATTATCATAAATTACAAATAGTCACTCTTCACTGGTAAAAAAAGTTATCTCTCTAAGAAATTCAAGTTTGAGTAGTTGTGTTTGCGCTACAAAGTATTAGTGTGTTGTCAAAGTATTAGTTTGATTTATATTATAGTACCAAACGATGCGCCTCGCATACGAAAAGGTGTGTGCCTGCTCCTTCTGCCTAGGCTTCAGGGTGCGACTTGCGCCCTTAAAAACCAGGTTCAAAAGCACTTTCATCACAATACTTCCTAAGCAAGGTTAGAACGAAACAATTAAGGTACTATTCATGTCATATTGTCTCTAAAGGTTAAATTAGTAGGATATCGAAACTGTTATCCAATCAACTCTCGGGATGTCAAAACAGGACAACTTTACCGGATTTCTAAAGAGAAAGGATGAGGGGATTAAGGGCTTTTGAAGAGGAAGAATACCATTCACGAACATTTCAAGCACATGGCGTGGTTGCAATTTGGTAGCAAAATTTTACTGTCCGTCTCCATGCATATTCCGCATTCTTCTTCTCTTTCGAAATCAAAATCGTAAGTTGCCTGTACTCTTCATCTCCTCTTCTACGATACCTTTCCTGCATGATTTTCTGTTTTTTATCTTCGGTATCAGTGACACTACTCTGAAGTTTGCTGCAAAGAGGGATAGATAACAGCTGGACACGAAGGAATTGAGAAGCATTAGGATAACTTATGAACACGTTCTACAATTCACCACTCAACGGAGAAAGATACCATAGAACTCTCTGATGCTTGCTTTCTTTCATGTGTAGACATAGTGGTAGTTCCATCATCATAAACCTGCGAATGCAATAGGATGATTAAATCAAGCTAATTTCCATCGTATAAACAATTGAGATAAACATAAATAACAAGATACAACCTTGTAAATAAGTTTCTTAACAGTCCAGTGCTCCTGCAAGGTGAAAGTCAGTCCACTGCACCAAAAACAAAAAGAGGTGCGCGGCTGGGACTGTATGACATTCTCATTTGAAGGCATGCCCCATCATACTCCTTGGAAAATCCGACGCCCTGCACCTTGCATTGCACGGGGGCGTTAAGCCGAATGAGAAGAACATGATGATTATGGGAAGCCAATGTGGGTCAAAAAAATATGGTGAATGTGAATGCACGGAGCAAAATTATACAGAATGACAACAACAGTGATGAAGCCAAAGCTATGGTGGGATGCCCAGGGGCCATGGCCCCCAAAAAATTTATATATCCAAATGTTTTTAGGTCCCTCCTAATTTTAAAACTACACGAACTAAGTTTTGCCCTCCCATTTTTTAGTTTCAATTGCTTGTTAGGTCCTTTAGTTCGAAACTAAGCAAATTAAGCTTTAGCTCTCCAGTTTTTTGGGTCAAATTACTTTTTTGGATCCTTAGTTTTTTAAACTAGGAGAATTAAGCCATGACTCGCCATTTTTTTTAGTTTGAATTCTTCTTAAATCCCTATGAATTTCAAAATTAAACAAATTAGAATATGACCCTATTTTCTAAAAAAATAAATTGATTACATAATAATTAGAAATATCATTATTTTATTACTATTATATTCGCCCTAAAGTTTTATTTTTACTCCGTCCCTAGTCAACAATTATGTTTATACCTAGCTAAGGCCTAAGAGCAACTGATAAAATTATGATGTGCCAGTAAAACAAAATTCACAATAATAATCTGAACACCATTGTTTTTGAAATTTTCAAACAAAAAGCTTCGAGAAATATCAACAGTATCATTCATTCCCACCATAACTAAAGCAAAGACAAAGAAAAGCATCACCAAAAGGAAGAACCCAAACCATGAAAAAGCAAGAAAAAAAACAAAACCCAGAAAATTTTCCAGGACTTACAGAGTTATTAGCGTGTTGGATATCAGCTTCTAGTACTTTAAGAGAGTCCTTGAAAGATCTTCGCATAGAACCTGTGTACATCTCCCCCCAAAACCCAAAACAACCAATTATCCACCCAGAACCCTAATTTCTTTTTCCAAGCTAGTGATTTTTCACGTGTGTTTGAGATGTTTTCCCTCGCTTTGGCGGTTGGTTAAATTGTAGGTGGCAGTGGACAGTCAATGAACCTTTTTCGAAATGTTGTGATGAGCACCTTATCCAATACCCATAGTCGACTTCTTATCTTTTTGGGAATCTTTGGACGTTTGTTCTATTTTTGTGATTTTGTCTGCACCTTCCACCTTGCTTTCGGTAGCTTTTGTTTGAGATTGACCTTATTGCAGTTTTTTTACGTCTTTTATATTTTTGCTTGTATGCCTTATATTCGATGTCTACACTCAACAGTAATGATAGTTTATTAATCTAAATTGTCTTACATTCGAATTTATAATCATAAAATATATTACTTTTGTGGCGATATTATTATTTAAGTTAAATACATAATGTAATGAAATTTATTAAAATGATTAGATTAGCTTAATAATTGAGTGCTTTGCATTTCAAGCAAGAGACACATCTTCAATTCAAGATGGGATCCAAAATAATTTCTTTCATTTTATCCTCATAGGTGGTGACACATGTCACCAACTTGATTGGTTGAATAAAATTATATATATAAGACAAGGTGATGTGAAAGTAATAATATAAACATGTTATACCATATTAACATTGTTGGGTTATGTTTGAAAAAATAAAGTTTAGGTAATAAGTGAAAGAAAAATGATAATAGATACCAATATAAATTTATCCTTTTTATTTACGTAATATAAACAATTCAATTAGTAATATATTTTAGGGTGTCGCATTAACTGTGTTTTAGTGTGCGACATATGACTGTAATTTTCCCCTTATATTGCAACATTTATTATAGTATTAGGCGATAATAAAATAAAATTTAATGTGAAAATAAATCAATTAAATTTTTATTTAAAAATATGATTAATTAATTTTTATAAATATAAAATCTGTTTAAAATTTTCCAAACATTCGATAATAAACATTTATACTTTTATATAAGCAATGTTTGAATTTGAATTTAAGAAATAATAATAAATTTTTTAACCATTGAGATCATTTACTTCATACATGATTAATTAAATTTTACCACACTAAATAGGATAAATTATACCAGTGATCACCCGACTATAGCCCATAGCCCATTTTCATTTTGACCATCATTTTGAATTCTTGTCAATCAGGCTACTCAACTATTTAAATGCATTCAATCAGGTCACTAGCCCTTAACGTTTAACGGAAGTGTTGATGTAGCTGTTAATAAAAGTGGTATAATTACAATTTTGATCCTCAATATTTATATTCTTTGCTCATGATTTTATTTTATTTAATAAAATTAATGCCCAATTAGAAAATGACACGTGTCACAACTAGATTAAAAGATAATTTAGTAATTTAACTATTTAATTTATTTTATTTCTTGCCCAATCAGATGGTGACACGTGTCACCACCCTTTTAATGCAAACATGTGAGTATTTTCACAACATTATGTATATAATTCTACATACTGCTAATATGAACTAGGAAAAAAAGTTTATCAAATCTTTCGCTGCTTGCTTTCTTCTTCTTTAAGTCTGTTAACATGCGATTTAATAATTATACACTTGAAATTTTTTTCATTAAATAATTATTTAATTATTAATATATAATCATTAAATTATTTAAAAAAACTAAATTATATATAAAAATAATTTAATGATTAAATTATATATAAAAATTAAATTATTTTTAAAATAAAAATAATTTAATGATTATATATAAAGAAATTATATAAAATAAATATAAATTAAAAATCTAAAATTTTATTTTTATTTAAAATTTAATTTAATGATTATATATATATATATATATATAAATTTTTAATCGAATATAGACTTGATTTAATGATTGGGGTGTTTGCAATCTCTTTAATTCCCAAATTTAAATCCCTTTATATAATTTCCATTTTACTCTTCTATTATTAAAAATAAATTATACATAATGTTGTGAAATATACCAATTAGAAAGCTTAGCCTAATGGCTTTAGGCGTGAGCGGAGAGTGCCAAAGGTCTGTGGTTCAATTTCCTTGGCTTCAAAGACTCACAATGTCTTGCATTAAACAGTGGCCTTGATTGGACACGAAATAAATAAATAAAATAATTAAAATCAATAAACTATCTTTAAATCTAATTATGACATTTCATCATCTAATTGGATATTATTTCATTAAATTAAATTAAATCATGATAAAATTATAGGATACATAAATATTAAGGATTAAATGTAATTATATTACTTTTATTAACACTAACATTAGTGTTTCCGTTAAATATTAACGGCAAGTAGTCTAATTAAAAGTATTTAAATAGTTGAGTGACATGATTGACAAAAATTTAAAAATAATTATTAAAATGAAAAAAAATATAATTTGATGGTCACTGATATAGTTTAACCTACTAAATAAAAGATTAAATAAATAATTTAAAAAAATTCCGATAAACATGTCAGTGGGTTCGCAGTCAGTTCCATTTCGTGTCGTGGTCTGTGACTTGGCCCGGGCCGTTTGCCGGACAAAGATTCTTAAGCTCCCTTCTACTTTGTTAACTTTAAAACAAATCATTGAACATAATAATTTATCATATATTTGAAAAATAAACAATAATAAATTTATGAACTTTGCGCAAGTTGTTAGAACAATTATAACTATGTCGAATGAACATTGTTTGATCGATTCAAACTCACCGTCATCTACCTCAAAACCTAACTTAAAAAAAAAATCTTATAGATTCACGTCAAAACTCATATTCATGTATTTTAATCAATCATAACATTTACACAAACACACGTTTTCGATACATTTTGCGTATGTCAAGTTTTTAGATGACATTTTAATGTCTAAATCAATGGTTAAAACAACAAAAGGACCAAATTGATACTCAAAGAGATAAAATTACAGTGTTTTAAAATTTGAGAATCAATTTAAAAGCTAAAACCGTAATTTGAGGACATCTGACAGAATTATCACGTTAATATTTAATATTAGAGTAAACTATAGCAGTGGTCACCCAATTATCTCACGTCAATATATATACTTTCAACAACCATCTCAAAATACATGTAATAAAGTTGTACACTTGTACTATTATTTTAGGTTGGGTTTTGTTATAAAAATTTCATCCTGAAATTAATCTGATTTAATTTTTTTAGAAAATTTTGTCCTATCAAATACGTGTGAAATCTAATCAAAACTTGATACAATCAAGGGCCCTTTTTTTCCACCTCAATTGAGTCAAGAGAGAGTCGCTCATTCATCTCCTCTAACCCATATCTGGTTTAACATGATGAAGCCCGCACAAAAAGGTTAATTTATAAACTGGAAATGATAGAGCCTTCCATACTTATTTTGACCCAATGACTCGCGTCTATTGTGAGTCGATCTAACGTCTGTCCTCTTTAGCTTGGTTTGTTGTACGAATTGGAATTTCCTCCACCAAAAACACATCCTCCTCTCCCAAGCTCGGATTTGTGACAAGAAGATGTGCTAATTTGTTTTCACATCTCAGAAGAAATCTGTAATCACATGCAGTGAATTGTTTTGCTTGCTGTTTCACCGCTCAAATTATCGAGCGGACCGATATTGTTGACGAGAGATTCAATGTTACCATTTTTGGAGTCCCCCTCCAAAATGATACTTCCAATGCTCAAATCAGCAGTCAGTTGTAGAGCATGGTTGCAGTCACAGCTTCAGCGGCAAAAGTTGATGAAGCTCACAAGATTTGTCTTCCATATGCTCCCAATTCAAAACCTTCATTATTTCTGGCTATTACTCGTGACCATGTGATTTCTTTTCGTTTTGCTTGAAGCTAGCATCGTAGTTCATCTTCGCCAAGTTTGGAGGAGACGGAGACCATTTTCCGTCATTTATTTGTGGAGGACCCTGTTATCTGGTATTTGTTAAGATAAAATCTTTGCATTGGTCGTGTATGATGCTAATGATCTCTCCTCTACTTAATGTTTTTCCCTCATGTAGTTTCTTATTTCTTGCATACTACAATGCGGGATGCTGGATGCTGGATGCTGGATGCTGGATGCATATTATCACTTCTGCATGCTTTTCAATTTCGTAGTTTTTGAAAACCCAACTCAACCATCCCTTTGAAGCTTCATTGGTTATTATTTTTAGTCATTGATAATGTAGTTTATGTCATACTCCATGAGTCAGTGTACATTCTTTTGTGATATGTAGTCTAGATTCTATTTGGTTTGGCATTTTATTACCTATAGTTGTTTAAAAATCACATGTTCCAATTGTGAATTCTCCTCTATTCCTATTAACAACTTGTACCCACTTTGAACCGTATATTGTCCTGTGTCTTTCTTACTTCAGACTCTTTCGTCTTGCTGATAGAAAATAAAAATAAATATAGCTTTATTTTTCTCTGCAACCTCGAGTGTAAAGACACTATCAATTAGGTCCTCTTTCCAAAGTTTTGTTTCAGAATTGATTAAATCGACCACTTTGTCTATGCCTTCTACTCCTGGATTGGGTAATCGTCTTAGTAAGGAGATCGAGAGTCAGTAATCATTCCAGGTCCCAATACTTGAACCGTTTCCACCTTACCATCTTATTCCTTCTTCAATTAAGCCCCTTGCGCTCGATATATTTCACCATATGTATGACGGTTTGCGACCCTAGCTAGCTTTGTATTGTAAAACTATGTGGAATGGAAATATTTAGCTTTCAGTAATCTGCTTACCAATGAGGTTGGTTGATTGAGAATTCTCCATCCTTTAGTTTACATAGGTTTCCCCGTAAACACCAATGTATTCTTTTTTTCTCAGATTTGTCACCAGAATCGTTACATTATTCTTTTCAATTTCTCACACAGTATTTTTTTATAGTAAAAAGCAGTTCAAATTGAACAAAATCAATGTTTGCATCACTAATTTATTGAAAATCTCTTTGCCTCCATGCGACAACATCCTTGTACTCCATGAATGGACTCAAGTCCAAAATTTTTCCTTCATCTTTATGAAACTTCTTGTTCCTGCCTATTAGGGGTTGGTAATCCCAAATACTTCTTCGGATTTGAGGTATTTCTTACTTCTCACTTTTGTTAGAATCTATAACATTAGAGCTGAGGAAAATTCTTGATTTATCAAAGTTTGTAAACTGTCTCGAACTCTTATCATAGGTCTAAAGCAAAATTTTCAATTCCCTTGTTGTTCTTGTTGTTACTTTCCCAAAAATTAAACAACGTCCTCAAATAGTAGATGTGTGATCGTGGGTGCATACCTGATTATCTTTACTTTTTTTAAACTTGTCTGTGGTACCTTCTTTCCCAAAAAATGCTACTTGGGAGTAATAAAGGGCCTGTCGCCTATGGAGCTTACTCCCATGCAGGTTAGTTGGAATTAATCCCGGGGAAGACTGATGCGAGTGACTAGATCCAATCTGAGGCGTCATATTAGGACCAAGAGATACATCTAATGAAGGACAAAGGAATCAATTTGATCATCCAAAGCACTTGACTTATGAAGATTCAGGAGACATTTCAATTCCAAGAGTTATAACCATTCATGATTCATTGAACACGTCTAATGGAAAGCCATGGAACATGATACATATCAAGAAAAGATATGGACTGGATCTCCTTATCTTAGCCCTCTCTGGGATGAAAAGGTTCCCCTATCTTTCCATTTATCACTATAGAGTATATGACAGTAGAAACACAACGTGTAACACCCAAATACAATCTGATCCGAAGTCCAGAAAATTTGGATACTACACGGAGCCACCGAAATTGCTAACTATTTTTTTAAAACATTTCTCAAACACAAATAAATCTTTTATATTTTTTAAAACATAAATATTATAGATTTACAAGTGGGGAGCTACCAATTTAATATCCAAAATAAACATTCAAGTTTTAAACAAAAGAGTTACGAGTCAATAATACCAAATGTCTCTTAAATATTTGTCCTCTAAAATAACCGAAACATACTCTGCAACTTGTCAAAATCTAGAACCGTCACACTGGCAATAAACTCCTCAATTGACACTTACTAACCTATGAACGAAAACAAATTTTGAATACTGATCTATGAGCATAGTGTCATACAGATAACTCTACTATACTATATACATCCATTAATTGTGTACGCTAACAAGTACAGTCATGCGACAATGAATAACATCAAGCATAGGACATAGCAAAACATCAAATATAGATGTATATGCATAGACGTTACAATATGTATATCGAGGCTTAGCCATCGATTAATGGAAGCGCCGTAACACTTATACTAAAGTGCCTCAGCACTGATACAAAAGTGCCTCAGCACTGATACAAAAGTGCCTCAGCATTGATACAAAAGTGTTATCACACTAATACTAAAGTACCTTAAGACTGGTAAGAGAATATCCAGATATCTCGTTCATAAGTTTAGACGAATGTAATATATTCAAGTAATTCGGGTGTCCTTTTCGTTTCCATAATCTCACACAAGGGTTTGAGTTTTATGAATCATTTCATTGTTACGCTCGTTTCCTTTTCACACAATATTTTGGCTTCCACTCTCAAACTTATTAGAGTTGTTACGGGAGTTTGAAACCTTCCCAGATCTTAAATCCAAAATCAGGCTCCCTATCAAATTTGGTACGAGGGTATCGATACTAACCCCATTTTGTATTAGTATCGACCCTCTAGTATTGATACTAAAATATGTTATTGAAAATTGTGGGACACTATTAATATCGATACTCTTACTTGGAGTATAAATACTACAGCTTTAAAGTATCGATACCATCTTAGATATCAATACCTAAATTTGGTTCGATGTTTTATTTTAGCCACTCACTACTGATATTTTTCCCTTAGGGTATTGATACCCCCATGAGTATCGATACCTAAAACAACCATTGGATTATGTCATTTGCATATGGTACTGTTACCCATCTTTGGGTATCATTACCTAAGGAACAATATCGATACCCAAAGAACATGTATCGATACTACCATCTCAAAATCCCCTTTGTCTTAGGCTATATGACAAACAATATCGATACTGTTCACCAAGTACTGATACTTAAACCCTAGAAATATCCTATTTGAGAACGAAAATATCATCTCACTCCCCTCACAAGTCCCTCTAAAACCTTTAAATGTTATTTAAGCTTGATGAGAGTTTCAAGGGATCATAATAGGTCATTTTAAAGCATGTTAAACATCAAAACATCTCATTTCCTTCATAAATCACAACAACCCATTTAGCACCCATAAAACAAGCAAGCAAATCACAACCTAATGAACTACAGGTGGTATAAGTGAGTTAGGAGTATGTTACCTTACTAAAATTTGCTGAAAAAAGTTTTCAATGTCACTCAAGCACCAACTTCTCACTGTTCTTGCTTTTGGAGCTTTCCCAAACTTCTCTCACTAACAAAAGACAATGAAGAGGATTACTAACGTGCTTAAAGATTCTAAATGAGTGAAAATATGGTTTTAAGCACTTAAGAACGAATTAGGAACACTTTAGGATACTAAAACCGAAACCTCTCCAAAACTCCCATTAGGAATACCATAGCCAAAACTTTAGATGATGGGCTTGAAATGGAGCTCTAGAGGATGATATTATCCTTCTTACCTTTTATAAATCCGAACTAGGAATATGTAATAAATAAGTTGTCTCCTTTGATGGTTCGAGACAAGGAAGAGGATGGGAAATATGAAGAGGAAGAAAAAGGGGTATCTTCTCTTTCCAATGTGTGACATATGCGCAATTAAGAGAGATTAGCCCTTTTTTTAGACCATGGGTAAATTGCTTCTTTGGTCATCCCTCAAATGCCCTCAATCCATAAATGCCCCTTTTAAACTCTTTTGGGCTCAACCGAAGACAAAATCCATGCCACATTTAACCTAATTGATTAATAAGGCCTGCTATGGCACTCTAAGCCCAAACAGTTTATCCGAAACTATTAACCTGATTTTTGAGTTGTTACACAACAAACAATTGTTTCTATACCCTAGAGAAACCCAATTTTCCATTATATGTCAAATAAAAGTCCATTCCACTCTATCATATACTTTGCTCGTCTCTAGTTTCATAGCAAAATATCTCCTTTTTCTTTCCTTTTTCTTCGCAAACGAGTGTAGCAACTCATAGACTGTTATAATATTATCTGTTATCAACCTTCTCAGAACAAAAGTACTTTAGTCCTTATCAATATAAAGATGAAGATAGTCATGCATTCTGTGTACTAGTATCTTTGAGACGATTTTGTACAACACATGGCACAGATTAATTGGTCAAAATTTGGTTAACTTATTCGACTCACTAACCTTGGATATCAACACAATGTCAGTACAATAGACTTCTTCTATGTTGGTCTCCTTGAAGAAGTTTGATGCATTTTCCCTTTTCGATTATGTGTCAAAATCACTGGTAAAATATAATCCCTAGCCCGTCCTCCTCGAAAGTCTTTACTAGACCCATTACCTTTACGACACTTGTGACATCTTTATAAGTGACCGATCTCAATAAATTATCGTTTATTTCTTCAGTGATACACTGGACAAATGTAGATGTAATTTCTCCTTTCACTATTGCATATTCCAAAGTGAAAGGCTCTGAGAAATATGTCTTCGTACAATTTTGTATTTTCTCTTCTCTTTGAGAGTGATCTTTTTTTCGTTCTCAGTCAATCAAATATGATTATGCCTCTTTCATTAGGATGTGTAACGATGAAAATAATCATATTATTGTTATCATTTTTCAACTTGTTTGCTCTTGCCCTCTATTCCCAGTAGATTTATGCTTTATCTGTCTCCAAGGTTAAATTCAGTTTGAATTCAGCTATCTTTCCTAGTATTTCATCAGAAGGTTCTTGCTCCATTAATTCTTCTAACTTTTTTTTGAGTCCTCTATCTTTTAGGTTCTTCTCGTTTCGCTTTTTTTGGAACCATTTATCTGAGCTATTCGAATTGTACTTAACTTCTCAAGTTCTATCCCTGTGTTAGTCGTCTAAATTTTTTCTACTTCCTCTGTACACGAGTCCTCCAATAGCCATAATGCTTCGAATTTAAAGTGCCAAAACTGATCTTCTTTTGTTCCTTATCCTGTATCAAATAATGAATTAATTCCATGGTAGCCTACATCCTCTAATCTGCAATCTGATAGTGCTTTGAGAAATTAAGTCATTCGCCTCTCGTTTCAATTTAATCTCCTTGCTTTTAATGAGAGTACATCATCTCGTAAATTATGCCCCACGAATTCTTCTAATCTCCTCTGGTGCGCCATAGAAACCAGTGAACCTCCATAGTTTTCTTTTCGTGTCATCTACAATCAGAACATTTATATGTGATTTTGAGAAATATCAAAGTGTTATGTTAATTGATTTCCTCCACCCTAAACTCAAACCTTCACTGGTTCCCATCGAATGTAATTCAATGCCATTCCTAAAACCAATCGATCTACAAATCTTTGTCATAGTTTCACTTTGTAGTTTCGTCTCAATGAAAAAAACTACCGATGAGTTGGTATCTCTCAGTTTATGCCTCAGTCTATGCTTGAGACATTCAACCGTCTGAGGTCTATCCAAACTCCGGACGTTTCGGCTTAGGGTTTTCATTACATCCGAATGGCCTGATTCTTCATGCCTGTCGATATCATGCTTTGGTGAACTTGAAACGTTTGAATGAAAATGCCTTTTTCGTTTTGCTCTTTCCCCTTTGTCTATTAAGATTTCCTCTTAAATTCCCATCATCTCTATTGTATTCATGTCTTTATATTAATTTTACCTCATCTTTTATGAAAAGTTGCTTTATTAGTGGGCTAACTAAGTCAATATGCAATGCGGTCCTTGTTTTGTCCCTTACTCGTTTTCATAGTATGTCCAGTTTCTCAGGCAAGGACCTGCTTATACCGTCCTTTGCATTGGTAAGGCTTTCAAAGAGGAATCTGATTGTGACTATAATTCTCTGCTATTTTCATAGTAGCCTTACCCTCGCCCTTATGCACCATCTGTACTTGAGTTTTATTGTCGATGCATCATACCACAAAAATCCTCCAATGAAATTCTCCAGCTGTCTTGTAAATTATTCTGAAATAAATCCTACTGGAAGGTCATTAATGTGCACCCAAAAGTCAACTGATTGTAGTAGAGTCATCATAGGATCTTCCACATGTTTCAGTCTATGAAAGATTAGAATGTGTTAATTGAAGTATCAGAGACCATCATTTTCTGTCTTGTCAGCATCAATCACATGATAGACTCGAAAAAGGTTACGCCCTCCCCAAGGTTTGTAATTGATATTTCCCCTAAAGAGTGCCATATGTTTGCCGTCATCGTAAACAAGAGCACAAATCCTAGATTAAACATACTTTAATATTATATTAAAATATAGTTTTTCTCCCAACAAACTTAACTCTTCCCGAATCGAAAATTACAATTTCACACACACATATATGAATATTAATCAAATCAAACGACGATAACAACACTGATATATAAAGGGTAAATTTTATCGTCCCTCACCGAACTATATCTATCTCTTATTTTTCTCACCCAACTTTCAATTTTACTATTTTGCTCATTGAACTTACAGATTAAATCATTTTGCTCACTTCACGTTTTCTCTCTAACGACTAGATGAAGTGGTTTTTTTAATATAAAATAGTTGAGAAAATAACAAAAAATCAGAAGGTGCCCAAATGCCATCATCGGTCACCGTCGACCGCCGTAGATGGTGGTCGTTCGGTCCCAAATTTCATGGGTCGCTTCGCCTCGACGTCGTGATTTCAAATCCGACCTCCATTTTTTTAGAAGTTGTTCTGAAGTCCACGAATTTGAAATTGAAAGTGATGAAGTCGAAACGTTTCAGTCAAGTTTCACGGGTTTTGGGATATTTTTCGGTGAAACCACCACCATATTCAGACTCAGGGGGTTAATATGAACCGACAGTGGCCGAAACGAAAATGACATGGTGGCCAGTGGATAGAAAATGAAGAAGAAAAGAAAAAAAGGGGTAAATTACGCAATTCCTCACTAAACTTTATTCCCTTTCCTATTTTACTCACAGAACTTTCAATATAGGATTCAGAATGACGTCATTGTGGTGTATATTTGAGTTTTTCAAAACGATATCGTTTTGATACTTGTGTCACGTCATAACACCGTTAAATAGTTAACGGCAGAGTGAACAAAATGATTCAATTTGTAAAGTTAAGTGAGCAAAATAGAAAAATTGAAAGTTGGATGAAAAAATAGGAAAGAGAATATAATTCAATTAGAAACAGTGTTATTTACCCCTATATAAATCTTAACTCGAATTTTGGATAAACATTGTGTTTTAGACAAAATCATGCCTTAAAAAACAACAACTTTACACCAAATTGTTTAAAATGACCTATTTTCATATATAATTCACCATCATTCCTATTTCACCAATTTTTCCCACAAAGGGCATCAGACTTTACATTGTTTGGAAGTTATACCGTACAATAGTCTGAATATACAATTAAAAAAATACGTTACTGATTTTATTTTATTTTTTTTAATAAAATCGGTAAAAAATTACCTAAAACATTATTATTTCTATTTAAAACATTAATGTTTTTTAACATTTCCGGTAAAGTGTCAAATGATAACAAAATCGATAAAAAAAATAATGTTTTAAGTAACGCTTTACCGGATATGTTAACAAAACCGGTAAAATGCCCAATAATAATAAAACTGATAGAAATAATAATATCTTAGATAATTTTTTTATCGGTTTTATTAAAAAAAATCGATAACGTCTTTCATTAATTGTATATTAAAACTACCGCTTGTGATACTTTCCCAAATTATTTGGGCAGATGTCGATGCCCAACCAGGAATTCCGGACCAGCCCATATCAAGCCGGAACTTTAGGGTCTGTTTGTTTGGCTGTAATTGGTTTTCTGGAAAATCAATTCCAGAAAACCAATTACACTGTTTGGATGCTGCATTGTAAAATGTTTTACGCTGTTTGGTTAGTTTTCCTGAAAACAATTTACGAAATCTGTTTTTTTTTGTAAAAATGTATATATTTTTATATTTTTCTTGTTATTTACATTTTAATTTTTTTAAGTTATTTTATAAAATTTTATTGGCTCAAAAAGGCAATTGCGTACCTTAGCACTGTAGAATCTACTTCTTTATAATCCGTGATGTATCTTTGAAGTCATTATCATGCTAACTGCTTTATCAACCGTCACCGTAAGGGATAATTTTGCTTGTGTTTTTATTGCCATTTCATTAGTTAAATATCTAGCAAATAATGTCAGCTGCAGTGTGATTAGCGAATGATGTATTGAGTTGCATTTGTTACTTTTTCCTTTGGAAGATGAAATTGAAATGCCATAAATTTTGAATGTCGCTGTTTTGTTGTTATAAACTTCAAAGTTTCAATATGGTCATGCTAAATCACTTAAAACTTTTTCTTTAAGTGAGGCTTAAAAATAAGGATTTATTATATAATCAAACAACGTCACCATCTGACTAATTGGACATTATTGCATCATCTGTATAAAGAAAGGGGTTTGTTGTAAAGATAAACATCTCTGTTGTGTCTTCTGCATCAAAACCTTGGGTTCCTTTTTCTATTTGATATATTAATTGGACTTAGGGAGTAGTGCATATACTACATTTGTAAGTATCCCGCATGGTAAATTGAGGAGAGTGAGATCTACATATCGTATGTCGAATATTTATTTGGCCAACAGAATACTTACGTAAAATGAATAGTCATTTTAATTGGGTGGAAAACTTGTCTTTGTTCTGTTTATGGTCATTTTGTTCCTGAATTTTAGTGGTACATTGGCACTGGCTTATAGAAAGCTTGAGGTGTCTGAGTAATCTGCTTGGAACAATGAATTTCAAAAGGCAAAAACTTCTATTGGATCCGATAGAGACATAATGCTCGAAAAGGTGATAGAGATGATGGAGAAAATTTTGATTACAAACATTAAGATAACGATATTATACAACCATAATAATACAAAGATATTGTCTAATTCATAATTAGTTCTACAACACATCAAACCGACATATGATTAAAGTATAATAATATTACTACAACACATTAAAGTTTAAATAATGTCTAAGTCATAAATAGTAGTACTCCACATTAAAAGTTCACATCCTAACTTTGAGGAAACTTATTTCCTATGTTTTGTTTTTTTTTTTTGCTAAGAAAGCTTTGGCCTCCAACTCATTTTTTGCCAAAAAATCGAACACCTCACAAAGAAATTCATCATCAAAGCCTTCAGAATAAACTTGATATACTACATGTCAAAATTTGATAAAATATCCTATTTCATAAGTTCAATTCTAAACAATTTTATTTTTCAATTTTATTTCTCAATTTTTATTTCATAAGTATTCAGCTTTTACCTAAAGCTAAAGTTCATATTACGTATTAGCTTTTACCTAAAGCTAAAGTTCATATTACGTTTAAGCTTTTACCTAAAGCTAAAGTTCATATTACATTTAAGCTTTACCTAAGCTAAAATGGATGTAATTTATGTCGATATACTATTAAGAATTTATGTCATAAAGATATACGATGAACATGTTAATATGAGGTTTATTGTTTGTGGATCACCACGCCTATTGGTAGTTTCAAGTTTTTCCTTTGTTCAAAAAATAACATATGCTACTAATATTTTGTTCATCCTGTTTTATATTGGTTATTACTGTATGGCCTGCAGGACGCATCCCTATTGGGATATTTGGAAGATAGACTTAATGCCCTCTTGAGCATATAAGTAAGTTCATAGAAGTGCTTTTTTTCCTCCTTGGATGTATATCTTTAGTTTACCTATTTCAACTTATATGTTTATTTCCACTATCATCTTTTGAACGTCATAATATGAGAGATTAAACTAGTTATTGTTGTATCTAGATTTGGGTAGTCAGTTGGTGAGTTTTAATGCCAAATACAGGACATCACAAGATCTTATATTCCTTCTTTCTTTTTTTTAAACAGTTTCACATCTCCATTGTCTCATCCTAAATGTTCAAAGTGATAGTTTTATTATAATTTAGTTAACCTAAAGCTAAAGTTCATATTACATTTAAGCTTTTACCTAGGCTAAAGTGGATGTAATTTATGTCGATATACTATTAAGAATTTATGTCATATATCATATATTGAAAAACGCACCTTGTTTCCCTTTTGTTATCAATGATATGCCAGGTTCAATGGTCGATCCTCGTAATGGAGAAAATTTTAACCAAATGTGCAGATGGACTCCAGTAAGAATAACCTATCAGAAATATTACAATTAATAAGATAAGAACGTCATATAACAGAAATATTAATCGATGAGAACAAATTGACAATATGAAATATTAATCGATGAGAACAAATTGAGAATACGAAATATTAATTTTTGCGGAAAATCCTGATAACATCAACTTAGCATAAAATCCAGTGATTCAAAATGACAAGAACATCGTTCTCGTTTAGTTCTAAACTCAAAAGCCACTTAACATTGTGTTATTCTATTAATCATAGTATAAAACCAAAAATCAAAAGCCGAGAGTTAGTAGTTATATGTGTGTGTGTGTGTTTCAGTTAGTTCCTACCATGTTATGCTTGATTCTAACACGTTGCACTGTCTTTGTTTTTTCCGAAAAGAAATTGTTCATGGAGAGCTAATTTCTATTTAATATTCCTATTGTAGGATTAGTTGGCATACTTTTAAAAGAACTTAAGGATGTTCTCACTCAATTGGGGATTTCGAAGCAGGGGAAAAAGCAGGTCAATGGAATGTTTAGATTATGGACTATATTTTAATCCTCTTGTTCGAAATGTCTCTGTGGAGTCTTCTTATTTCTCTCTGTTCATTGTTTGTGGTGTTTTTCCTATCGTTTTCTAATTTCTCTTTATGTGGCTACTAATTATTATAAATTTTAATGGTGTTTGATGAGATCACACTATTTTTTACCATCATGTGACATTGGTTCTCATAGTGCTAGTATTTAGCTGTTGATATGCTTGTGTCTTTAACTCAATCACAATCAATTTTGCATATTGTTTTTGGCTTTAGTTCTCAGTAGGACCTTGTATCACTCAGTTTGTTTTTATTTTGTGGGGAGGGGGGAGGGGGTTGTACTGGTCTGTGGGATGTGATGAAGGAAAGTAATTATGGAACTCGTTACATTGTTGAGAGAGGTTACAAACTACAGTTCAGAGCACAAGATGAAACCAGCAAAACTAGGGCTTGGTAAAAAAGGAAAAAAACATCTCCAAGAGTTGTCATGACAGACTATATAAATCGGCTGCCATGGCCAAATCCCATGAAAGCTAGACATCGAACTTACTTTGAACTGCCAAAAGTAAAACCACAACTACAATGACTAAAGATTTTCAATCCGCCATTGAAGAATAGGAAAAAGACCCAACCAGCACTGAACGTACCCAGAAACATAATAGAATTAACAGAAACACAGAACTTACAAGTCGGCGATAACAATTGGACTCCGCTTTGCGAGCGAGAAGAATCCGACGAATGGTAATCTAGAAATGGTAAGCTGAAAAAGTTGAGTTCGACCTCCTAAATGGTAATCTGGAAAGCATATGGACAGTAAACAACGAAAAAGACAGAAAATTCATAAGCAGGAAACTATCACCACATTCAGAGGGAAAATGGCAGTGTGATTGGTACCTTTTAAAGAGATTTACCCTTGAAAATCAAAGAGAAAAGCAAAAGGGGAGGAAGAACATTAGGGATTCGAAATATTACCTTGGAATCCTAGAGCTTCTCCCTTGATTTTGCTGGAAAAATCTGTTGATTTTGTTGTTGGTGAGAAGGAAGATGGTGATAGTTGATCAGAGAATGAAGAAGATCAAAGGCAAAGAAAAATGGGAGTCAGGTTCGTAAAATGAATTCCCGATTTTTCCATGGTAAGTTGTTTTACGGGCAAAAAGAGTTTATTTTACGTTGACTGTAATTGGTTTTACATTGACCAGAAGCTTTTACGAGAACCAAACACGGGAATTGAGAGAAAATCAATTACGAGAATTGGTTTTCCTTAAAACAAACATACCCTTACTCACAAAATCAAACGAAACTCAGATCTATCCCTCTTCCCACTCACGACTGCCCAACCGCCCTGGCGCGGCCGACCCCTTCAACTTCCGAACCGGCCATTTCACTGTTTTTTAATTATCCCGTCCCACTCAAAACCCGTATTTCCACTCTCACAAAAGAATAATTGTTTTTCTTTCCTCTCTGGAAGAATCGTTTCAAACCCCAACACTGAGGAATAATAGTAAAAATCACTAAATCACACTAACCCCAACATTCACCTTACTTTTTCTCTTGATCTACAGTGCTACCTGTCGCCTTCAATCGCGACTTTTGCATCATCAGCTCTCGCACTGCCCTTTCTCTCTCTTCCCGTTGTTTCTTTCTTTTTTGGTATAAACAAAGGGATTTAGGGTTTTGGTTTTTTTCTTTCTTTCTTCGATATGAGTCAACAGCCAGGTCCGGGTGATAACAAGGATCCAGAGGAAGCGCCTGTGGCCCAGGCGGTTGAATCCACTGCTGTTAAGTCGAGCCCCGAGAATCCGGTTGCTGGTGTCGGAGAAGACGAGGTCGTTACTTCGTCGGAGAATTCTGAGGATTCGACAATGGAAGATGAATCGGTTAATCCGGCTTCCGTGTTTTGTATTTGGTTGAAACAGCCGAGGTCTAATTTGCAGTATAAAATGAGAGTACCTGAATTGTGCCGCAATTTTAGGTTAGATTTCGAGTTCCATTCACAGTCAACTCTGGTATTTACTCTTTTTTTGATCCATCCTTTTTTTTATTAATATGGGGTATGTATAAGGCAGAATTGTACAAAGATAACTCTCAAGTTGACGTTGAACGCTCGCATTTCCTGGTGCCCGAACTGGGAGCTCTAGGAATAATAACAATTCCTTTACCGCTGACATCGATCTTTTTTGAATGACAACTCTTTGTTTTTGTTGTTGTTTCAGTGCTGTTGCTTGGTGTGGGAAGTTGAATGCTATTGCTTGTGCTACTGAAACTTGTGCTAGGATTCCGAGGTCAGTTCTTTTTCTTTAATTGTTCTTCTTTTTCGAAGTGAAGTTTCGTGTACTGGACTTGATGGTTAGAAAATGAGCTAGTGTTTTTCCTTTTAGAATAATGATTTCGTATCATACAAGTGGATTATAGAATTATTCCGAAACCAAGTTTCTCAGGAACACTAAGGTTGTGAAACTGATTTATTCTATACTATTTAAATTAAAACTCATTTAGTGTTTTATTTATTTGTAGTTCCAGTGCAAATTCACCTTTCTGGATCCCTATACAAATTGTGATCCCTGAGCGTCCTACGGAGTGTGCAGTGTTCAATGTTACAGCAGGAAGCTTATATATACATTTTCAGCTCTTAATTGTTATAGCTCTAAAGTATTGCCATTAACGACCTGGTTGAATATTTTGACTCACGTAGCAGTGTCAAAATGTCAACTTTATAAAGTTGGATTTCTTTTTTGATTGATCTTTGTGTCTTTTTTACACCTTTGTTTATTTATGTAACATGTTTGTGGTTGTTTCATTGTTGGCATGTCTTAACAATATTAGCTCTGACATTTTTTGTGAGTTGGCTGAAATTGTGTATATGATTAGTTGCTCTGCCCATATATTGCGGATTCTCCTCGTGATTCTGTTCAGTTTATTGAATGGTCACCTACTTCTTGTCCTCGTGCCTTATTGATACCTAACTTCCATGGGAGGGTGACTATCTGGACTCAGCAATCCCAAGTAAGTTGGCTCACTAGATTGTTTGTTTGAGATACTTAATTGACCCCACTTTAAGTTCTTAACATGGCTTCCCTGTTTATAATTCCATTTCAGACTTAGTTAGTCTGGAAACATTGGTGTATTCCGTTACTTGTCATTTTGATTTATCTTTTGCTCTTTTGGGGCTATCAAATCTTACCCTGGCTTAAAATTCGATGTTTAAATGCAGGGGCCTGCTCATCTGGTTCGTGATGCTAGCTTCTGGAGGTGTGAGCATGAGTGGCGACATGATATAGCTGTTGTTACGAAGTGGTTGTCAGGGGTGTCTCCTGTAAGTGTTTTGACTATCTGCAAAGTTGATTCCAGGAAATGGATCTTTGAGGCATGAATTATTGTGTAATTTAGTATTGTGGTGCAATTTTTTGGTCTTCTAGTAAATTGCTTTAAATTTATCATCTTATGTAGAGATGATTGTACTGAATCTTCTTTCCATCACTAATGCCGTTTACGAAAAGAAAGAAGTGAAATTGGACATTCTTTATTTTGTTCTCTTATTAACATTCTTTTTTGTTCTTTCAATGGATACCTTTTCCTCAATTTTTTTCTAATTTCCCTTATTACTATATATTAATGATATGATCACTTGGTATTGATTTATGTATTTTAATAATCAGTATAGGTGGCTTTCTTCAAAATCTGGTAATCCTGCAAACTCAAAATCAACTTTTGAGGAAAAATTTCTTTCGCAACAATCTCAAAATTCAGGTTTGTAGTTTTTCCTGATAAAGTGTTTGAAAGTTGAGGTCTAGCTCACAGTTTTGTGTTCTATTCACAATTTGAGTTAGAAATAAATTTGTAAACATTCTGGATTTGTAAGGTTGACTGTTTTGTAGGATCATATAGAAGCTATTAGTGTTCTTTGATGATGAGCTCATTGGTCTGTTCTCTCTGTTTTTATATTAGTATCATTATAGAAATTTGAAAGATAGTCATTGATTGAATCTCTTTTTTAATTTATTTATTTTTTTGCAGCCAGATGGCCCAATTTTCTCTGTGTTTGTTCTGTCTTCTCTTCTGGGTCTGTTCAACTTCATTGGTCCCAGTGGCCACCTACTCAGGGTAGTGTTGCACGAAAATGGTTTTGCACAAGCAAGGGAATATTGGGTGCTGGGCCTGGTGGTATCATGGCTGCTGATGCTATAGTAAAAGACAGTGGTACCCTGCATGTGGCAGGTGTTCCAATTGTAAACCCATCTACTGTTGCTGTCTGGGAGGTCACTCCTGGCTCTGGAAATAGATTTCAAACAACTGCAAAGACCAGCACTAGTAATGGGATACCACCTTCTGTTAATCCACCCAACTGGGCAGGTTTTGCTCCATTGGCTGCATATTTATTTAGTTGGCAAGAATATTTGATATCTGAAGCGAAACAAGGGAAGAAGTTAACAGATCAAGATTTTAATGATGTTGTGTCACTACATTGCTCTCCAGTTTCAAATTTCTCAGCATATGTGAGTCCCGAGGCTGCAGCACAATCTGCAGCAACCACTACTTGGGGCTCTGGAGTAACTGCAGTTGCCTTTGATCCAACTCGTGGTGGTTCTGTAATTGCTTTTGTTATTGTTGAGGGTATTAGTCTGATCTTTAAAGTTTATTTTTGAAACTTCTTGCTGCCCCTATAACAGAGCTTATTGATTAAAATGCTAAGTTTTTAAACCTTAGAACGGCATTTTTTACCATGTAAATGAGAAAATAAGATTAGATGGATTATGTTTCTGGTCTGTATCAGCACATTTAGGTGGTAACTGAACCAGTAACTCATTGCTGTAATAATGATAACTGAACCAATAATAATTTTTTTCTGTTGATTTTGGTTGGCTTCTGAATAAGATAGTACATATTTTATCAGATGTTAGTTGGCAGCCTTTAAATTCCTGTGTTTGTGTTTTGTTTATTGTAGGACAGTACATGTCTCCATATGATCCAGATGAGGGTCCTACAATCACAGGTTGGAGAGTGCATCATTGGGAGTCTTCACTTCAGCAGGTTGTTCTCCATAATATATTTGGGAATCCTTCTTCCAGTTTTGGTGGGCAGGCACCTATGCAAACCGTTTGGGTGTCTAAAGTGGATACAAGCATACCTCCCACGAATGACTTTAAGAGTCACCAAGCAGCTGCTGTGGGACCAACTTCTGATGCTCAAAAAGCATCTGATTTGATCGCTGAGAAGGCTTATAGAGTTAGTGTTGATCCTTTTGACCTACCAAGTGATGTTAGAACCCTTTCTCGAATTGTTTATTCCGCTCATGGTGGTGAGATAGCTATCTCGTTTCTTCGGGGTGGAGTGCACATTTTTTCTGGTCCAACCTGTTGATAACTACCAGATTAATGTTGGATCTGCCATTGCTGCCCCTGCTTTCTCTTCAACAAGCTGTGTTTCAGCTTCTGTTTGGCACAACAGTAGCAAGGACCGTACCATGATGAAGATGATTCCGTTCTTCCTCCTGCCGTTTCAAGTAGTCAGACAAAGGCTAACTCATCAACCTGGGAACGCGCTATTGCTGAGAGGTACATAATTAGCTATGCTCAAGTACCGACTTGATGGATTTTTATTACAACTATTATTAATATTGTTTGAAGTAGGTTTTGGTGGAGTCTTTTGGTTGGAGTTGATTGGTGGGATGTCGTTGGCTGTACACAGAGTGCTGCTGAGGATGGCATTGGTAAACAAACTTTCACCAACTTTTAATTTTTTGACCCAAGTGTGAATCATATTTTTCCTTGGCATATGCATTTTACATTTACCATCTATGCTTATTTGATGTTCATTGTCCTTTTCAGTTTCTTTGAACAGTGTGATTGCCGTCTTAGATGTGGATTTTCACTCTCTTCCTTCTATTCAGCACGGGCAACAGTATGGACCTGTATGTCTTTCATTAGCTTTATTTTTGCAATATCTGGTCGGCTGTTGCTTTTGAAATGATTAGTTCTAGTTTGTTATTAACTTTGCTAATTATGACCTGGTTTAAAGAAGCTGTGACAAGTGCCTAAACCTAAGCCATCATGCCATCAGCTTCTTGGAAAAGAACCCTCCCTTAAACCAGCACATAACAGAGAGAACCAACAAAACAAAATAACCTATAGAAAACAAAATCGCAGGAGAAGCACTCGGACACTTTATCCATTCAACAGCTTTACTACTATCACTCTCCACCAATAGTCTGCCCCTTGAACTCCACCTAGACTTGAAAAAGAATAATATTCCTGCTTGGATAGCCTTTAACTCTGCCAGAATTGGATGTTCAAAGCAGATGAATAAGAAGCTTGAAACTTTGAAATTCTCTGTACTAATTCTTCCATTTGCTTGAATGTTCAATTTTATCTTTACTGAGCTTAGTTGATTAGTTTTATTTATTTCATTTTACCTGCTTGTTGAGTTGTCTTTATACTTTGCAGAGTCTGGACAGGATAAAGTGCAGGCTACTGGAAGGTACAAATGCCCAAGAGGTTAGGGCAATGGTTCTAGATATGCAAGCAAGGTTGTTGCTGGATATGCTAGGGAAAGGAATTGAATCAGCTTTGGTTAATCCTTCAGCCTTTGCAGAACCATGGCAGGCATCTGGCGAGACGTTATCCAGCATTGATCCTGAATCAATGGCTGTTGATCCAGCCCTTGTTCAGAGTATTCAGGTGTTACCTCTATGTTTAACTTATCTGCAGATATATTGAGTCTTTTGTTGAGCTGAAATTTTACTTTTGAAATAACAGAGTACCTGCTGTCCATTCTTTTGATGTTTCTTTATTTTTCCCCCTTTGTTTCACTTATAAATTAGCAACTTTTTTGTAGTGCAGCATAAGGTTATATGGTGGGTCTCTGATCATGTTGTCAGACTAGTGACTGTTTCCTACCTAAACAATTCAAATCTCGGGATTTAAAAATACTCTTATATGTTCTACCACTAGCACTTTCTTTCAGCAGGGCTAAGTAAGCTTATATTTTCCGTCAATGCAATATGCAGGCTTATGTTGATGCTGTTCTTGATCTGGCTTCACATTTTATTACGCGTCTGCGACGTTATGCAAGTTTCTGTCGTACGTTGGCAAGCCATGCTGTTACTGCAGGTACAGGAAGCAATCGCAATATGGTAACAAGTCCTACCCAAAGTTCGGCAACTCCTGCAACTATTGAGGGTCGGGGGCAATTGTCTTTTGATATTCAAAATTTATTAATAGAAATTGTTTTTCTTCTTCTCTCTGCTCTAATGGGTTATGCTGAAGAACTACAAGTCTCTGTTACCCTTCTCGAATTGTAACTTCAAATTTGCTGTATTTATATGCCTAAGCCAACCATGTTTTCACAGCTGGTCAAAGTGGCACCACAAGTTCGACCGGCAGCACACAGATGCAAGCTTGGGTACAGGGTGCTATTGCTAAGATTAGTGGCCCAACCGATGGGGTCTCCACTTCAACTCCGAACCCCATAACTGGCCCCTCTTCCTTTATGCCAATAAGTATTAATACAGGAACTTTTCCTGGAACACCTGCTGTTAGGCTCATCGGGGATTGCCATTTTCTTCATAGACTATGTCAACTTCTACTTTTTTGCTTTTTCTTTCGACGAGCTCTACAACCTCGTTTTGCACCAAGAAATACTGATGCATATGCACAAAAACCTCAGCCCGGTGCTCCTGGGAAAATGGAGGAGGTCAATTCTGTTGCTGCTAAGCCAACAATTATTACTAGGCCTGATGAAGCTCAAGGAGCACGAGGTGGGCAGTTGGTACCCAGAGGTAAAGGTGCTGTGGATGGTCCTGCTGGAAGATTAAAGATAGGTTCTGGAAATGCTGGTCAAGGATACACTTTTGAGAAGGTAGTATCTGTGTATTTCCATTACGTACCACTCTCACCAATTGTTGTCTCTAGATAGAATATTTGGGTAGATTTTTGGAATATCATGTTCATATGCTGAAAATGTTTCCTTATAAACTGTGTTCTGGAGTCCCAAATAATGTTTAGGATTCTGCCTTGAGGAATGGCTGCCTGGATTGATATCTTGACATAACAGGCCTCCTATGTTGCTCTGCAGGTGAAGGTTCTTTTCCTCATTCTTATGGATCTCTGTAGGCGCACCTCTGCTGCAGCACGCCCATTACCAGTTTCTCGGGTGGGGAGCAGCAGTATCCAGGTGCGGCTGCATTATATTGACGGAAATTATACAGTATTGCCCGAGGTGGTTGATGCATCCCTTGGCCCACATATGCAGGTAGGTAGATTTAATCATGCAAGTTACGAGACCTAGTTGCGTAATGCTGTCAATAATTGTTGGGCAGTTCATAAATACTGTAACTCATGATTTGCATTTTGTAGTTAGTGAGACGTACTGATAGAGCTAGTAATGTTTCTACGTGTAGTTTGCTATGGATATTGATAGAGTAATCAATATGGGTATCTATCGTTCTGTTTCCCTAATCTTCTGAACCTACAGAGCACGTGGTAGATTTTATATTAATGAAAGCAGTTTTAATTTGTATAATGGAATCCTCTTTAGAAAAAGTAAAAAAAAAATGAAAAAGGATTTAGTTGAAAGTTTTTGTGCTCGTAGACATTAGATATTCATTTTGGTTCTTCTACACTTAGATATTCTAATTATTTGAGTTCTGGATTCCGCAGAATATGCCTCGGCCTAGGGGTGCAGATGCTGCTGGTTTGTTATTGCGAGAGTTGGAATTGCACCCCCCATCGGAAGAGTGGCACAGACGGAATATGTTTGGTGGTCCATGGTTCGATCATGAGGATATGAGCTCAGATGATAGTCCCAGGCTAAGTAATTCCGTTGACTTGATAGGAGCACATTGGAAAGTTCTAATGTCCACTATGGAGCACAAACCCTCTGGCCAAGGAAGCGTCGCCTGTCTGAAAGAGATGCAGCATTTGGCTTAAACACTTTGTTGGTCTGGGTGCATATCTTGGTATAATGGGATCTCGACGAGATGTTGTGACTGCTGTGTGGAAGACTGGTCGTGAAGGTGTTTGGTACAAGGTTTGAATTTACTCTCAACTTCTTTGTTTGTCTATGTCAGTATTTACTTGCTCTAGAGTTACCACACGGAACCCTTTCAATTCCTATCAACCAGGACAGGGAAGATTTCTTGTTCCCGCCTTGTTGATAAATAGAATTCATTTAGTTCATGCATGATTTTACATGTTCATCAGTACTTCGAAAATTGTGGTGTCAAATAGAATAAGATATGACAGGAGCTTAGACTGGTATTTTGATTGGAAGGACAACTTATTTTAGGTAAGACGCTTTTTTTTGAGATAATGATATGTGCTCCTTTTGTCGGCCACGGCATAAGTGCTGGGACAGAAACGAGTCATTCCTTCTTCGTTCCCGACTTCTATCGTTGACTCTTTCTGATGAACTTCCTTTTAATAAAAATATCTATTGGTGTATATTGTGCAGTGCATGAGATGCTTGCGGCAGACCTCAGCTTTCACTTCCCCTGATTCTCCCAACCACCCTAGTCAAAACGAACGGGTGAACTGGTGGATTAGTCAGTGGGCCTATGGATGTCCGATGTGCGGTGGACCTTGGGTTCGAGTCGTGTAGAGGATGCCTGCTGAAACATTGATTCTTTATCTGGGATTCATCTCGGTTCCTCTTTTCTACGTACGGGTATGTCTCGGAAGAGAGAGCTTTCGGGTATAGCCCTCCATGGCTTTAGAAGTTGTTGCAGTTTAAGCGTAAACATAGAAACAAATGATTGGCGCATATTAACCCCTAGAACCTGTTTCTGTATAAAAACTTGTTTGATAAAATGATTTTAGGTTTTTCTTTAACATACGGCAAGTAGAACGTTGATTGCAACGGGGTTAATAGATTCCTCCTTGATAATCTGTGCTTACAAGGCAACCCAATGATTGTATAAATGTAGAGCCGTGAAGTGGAAGATCAAAAGTTGACATTATTCTTTTAAAGATAATATCTTGGATTTTTGTTTTGTTTTATTGGATTTAGAGTTATATTTATATTTTCAGTTCGAATGATTTCAAGTTAGTCGAGTAAAACATTATTTTTATCTTAAAATTAACGGAAGTGGGTTAATATGTAGAAAATTGACTAAATTATTCTCTGAAGGCAGCCGTTGTCGTTTTTTGTTCAGGATACAAATGAAGTGGATACACATGGATAGTTTAGGGATGTGATGTAGTTGAGACGACTTGAGTTTGATTATCGTTGAGTTTAACTCAATTTGAACTTGAGCTTAACAGCTCAACTTGAAAGGTTCAAAGTTGGATTTAATTTGATTTCAGGCTTTATTCCAATTTAAAATCAAAAAAGAAAAAAAAACTCGAGTGAACTATGTACATTTTTTGATTTAATTCGGTTTGAGGTTTGGTTAAAGATTATTGCTAATCTTTGTATTTTGCGACACTTAAAAAAGTAAACAATTGTGACATTGCGCTAGCAACATAATAAGTTCAGAGTCAAATTAGTAAGGAAATCCAATCTCATTAAATGTCCAAAACGAACTACTTAAGAAAAGGGTTGAGTTTGATTAATGGTACGTAATCTTTTCAAGCAAAATATCAAATGGTAATATGAACTACAGTAAGAGATCAATCCTCGAGGAAAACAAAAAACAACGGGGGCAGGAAAACAACCATGGTAAATGTGCCCCGCAAGCAATTAAGCTGTAGATGTTGCCTCTGGTTCCGCGACAGTTTCGTCCTTGGCAGCGGCGGTAGCAGCAGTAGCATCCTTGGCAGCGGCGGTAGCAGCAGTAGCATCCTTGGCTGCGGCGGGAGCAGCAGTAGCATCTTGTTCGGGAAAGGAACTACTTGCAATGGTCGCAGTGGTGGCGTCTTTTGTAGATGAAACAGTTGCTCCTTTTTCTGCAGATGCTGCCCTGTTTGATGAAGTACTGTTTGCGTTTTTCGCATCTTTTCCAACTTTAGCATCCTTCTCTGGTGCGGGTGGGGGCGGAATCATGTGAGGTGGGGGGGAATGCTTCAGCTTCACAAGAATGTTCCGCAATCTCGAAAGATCGGTTGGCTTTCCGGGCTTCGGTCCCTGAATGACAGTAACTGATGGCTTCTTGTCTGCGTCCTTCTTTCCTCTTTTCTCGATATTAGGGACCTCACGAGGAATGAGTTCTGCTATCGCGGTCCAGTACTGTTTATCCGCAATCTTATGGAACTTATCTTGGTTAGCCACATACAGCTGCTCCAAGCCCAGAAGAAAATCCAGTGATGAGATAAAGCTGGCATTATCCAACGGCATGAAATGACATTTTGTTCAATATATTACCTTCTCTCTTTCTCTGTTATTAGTCTTGTTGGTCTCAATGGTTTTCTCCCGCTTCTCATAGAATGCTCGCTTATACTCCTCAGCTTCTTCGATAATCTGGTTCCGCAACTCCTTTTCCTTCTTCTCCTTCTCTTCAAGCACAAGGGCATTTTGACTGCAAAAACGAAATTACGATCAACAATTAAAACCTTTGGCTACTAAGAGGTAATGGTATTTATACGAAGAAGGAGAACAGAAAAGTTTTCCCATAAACAAGTTATTAGAGGTATTAATGTGTTAGGCTGGATTTGGTAACTTTTCTTTGCCGCAACAAGGCCAGGCCTAAGAGCCCGTTTCATTATTTAATAACAATTAGAACCTTTTATATTTTCATTACATGAATAGTAAATTCAGCTAGGTCGGACCAGACTGGATTACAAACGCTTTTCTGGACCAACAGTAACTTGATCTGTGAATCTATAGTTCAACTAGTATAAAATACAAAATAAAAATAGTCTATCTAGAAGTAATACTATAGTGATTAGAAACGTATTTCAGGAAAACCAACAAATATAGTAAAACACACCCTAAGAAGCAAATCGAGATCATCTCTGATATAGGATAAAGGACACATTAATTCAAAGGTCTTCCGAGGAAAAACTCAACCAAAAATTGCAAAAGTGAAATGTTCATAAATGTCATGAAACTATCATGCCACAGCAAGCTAAGAAACAACTCCGCCATAAATGAATACAATATAAAGCACTTGGGACATTTTCACGATTCTGGAAACCATAACTGCAAATGTTGAGTTCAAAATGTGGAATGTCACAGGAATAAAAGTCATAAGAGGTTCAAAGAAAAGCATTTAAAACATTATATGCTTTCATAGATATGAGAATATTCTCAGGATCTACAATAAACAAGGTAATTATTGACTGTTCATCCTCTTTATTATCATTGTGAAATATAGAACTACCCTATTCTATCCATCATAGCCTGGAAGAAAACATGTTTTTCAACCTACAAGAGATCACGTGGGAACTACAGAAAAACAACAACCTTAGAGCTGTGAAATATATTTTCATATCATTGAGTTTACTGTGACAGTACAATAATGCAATTATCTGTAAACAATATTAATGTGCAGGCAACGGTGATTGGATCTTACTTTATTCAGAAAAATATTCAAACATCTTATTGGAAAATCAACGTGGATCTGAATCTGCTCGATCTACTGGCTAATAAGATCATATAAGTAGCGATCACATTCAAAAAGTTCCCTAATTTGAGCATCACAGCTAATAAACTCTTATGGATTATAATGAACCGAACAATAGACCAATACAAAAACAAATCTAACAAGAACAAATTTGAACCTCATAAGGAACATATATGAAACGGCAAAAACTGGCTAATTGACTCAATGTTTAAAACCACGGCAGATCTAGAAACACGAAATGACCATTAACAAATTTGAATTGAAGTTAAACTTAGTTCAATCAATGCAACATCAATTTGCAGCTGATTCAACAGCATTGCAGATCTAAGCTGAGAAGGATTGCTAAGCTAAAAGTACCTATTTAAGAACACGAAATGATCAATAACGAATTTGAATTGAAGTTAATCCTAGTTCAACCAATGCAACAACAATTCGTATACGACTCAAAATAAATGCAGATCTAAGCTGAGATAGTTTGCTAAACTAAAAGAACCGATCAAATCAAATCCACACAAAATGTCAACAAATCAAACGATTTAATTATAAAAAGTAAATAAATTTCAACTACTAACCGACGCCATTCACGAAGAAGGAATCCTTCCTCGGGAGCCATCTCAGTAGGAGGAGGAAGCACCGGTCCATCAGAAGCAAAAACGTCATCGTTTCCACTAACGAATCCGTTCATTCCGTTTACGTTTCCATTTTCCACATGAATCGTATCACCGAAAGGAGATTGCGAGTAAGCAGGGGACGGATCGGAGGATCCGAAGTCAAAGATCTCGGGTGAAGAAGCCAATTGATCCACCGCCACGTCACCACCGTCCGCTGGAAACTGCTGGTTGTCGGTAAAGTTGGAGTAAGAGCCGTAATTGGAGTAGCTCTCGTCGTCTACTTCGAAAGGATGGTTATTTGGAGCTGCTGCTGCATGAACCTCTTCTCCTTCCATTCCGTACGCATCAAAGGAAGCCATTTTTCTCGGTAAAGAAAGATAAAACGAATCGAAATGGGGAATTTTTAGCTTACAACACAGAGAGAGAAAGAGAGAGAGTTTTGTTTCTTCTTATCAATAATTTTTTTCTTTATTTTTGATCTTTTATACTAAACGTTGACGGCCGACGGAACCGGACGGGACTTGATTTTGGCAAGAAATTAAAGACATAATAACTATTTTGACCTCTCAACTTTATCAGTTTAATTATTATAACCCTTACATTTTTTTTATTTTAAAAAGGAAACAATTGACTCAAAGTGACAAATTATTAAAATGAGTTATTTTTTTCTTATTGAAATGTCGGAATTAGTTATTTTACTGTTTGCTTTCACTATACCATTAAATTTTAAAAAATAAAAAATTGTCAAAAAATAATTTAACCTTCAATAAGAATGAAATAATTATTTTCTTTTCAATTTTGTGTTGAGTTGATAAGAGAGGACAAATAAGCTGATGATATCTTAATAGTATCGTTACTATTTTTAAAGGGTAAAATTGCTAAAGTGATAAAATTAGGAAGTTGAAAAGGTCTGCCAAAAGAAATCAAATGAAATTACTTGTTGATCCTTCCTTCCATTTGAAAGACAGCTAAACGACGCAGTCTTCGATATCTTTGGTGGCCTTGTCTTTTGAGGAATAAGTTCACTTCATGCATAATTTTTAAGTTATAGCTAAGCTGGTACCCACTTATCACCATCACGATTTTTATTTAAAGTGAAAATCATTTAAAAATATACCCACAGTGATTATTGGTACTATTTTTCCAATTATATCGTACCCTAAATATGTTATCGTTTAATTTAAAGTGGTAAAAATTTCAAATGTTTTTAGATTAAAAAAATTAAAATTAAAAAACCTTTCACTATTTACATTTAATTAGAAACAATTTATTTTTCCATAAAAAGTTTTATAGCGGATCCTACCGTTATTTAGATTTTTTTATTTAAAATAAAAATAAAAATGCAAGCCAGAATCACTAGACGAAACAGCCGAGACTAAATGAGATCCAAACTCGTATAATCAAAATTGTAGTACAAAAAGTCAGTGAACTAAGCGAATTTCACCAATTTCAGACACAGGTTTGCAAGAGTAATTTTCACACGTACTGACAGATATATATGGCAAGCAAACCAGTTAGTAGGGGGTCCTAGACTCTATGGTTCAGAAATAAAGTTACTGGCTATAATTGGACCATGTCTCACATGAATTTGGCACTCTCTTTGCCACCTTGTCGGAACCAAATGAGCGTTCATCCCCGGGAAGGAATAACACAGTCAATGAGAATCCTCGGTTGCTTCCGGATGATTCATGTCATGAAATCTCATCTGTTGGGGTTCAGACGTCATACAAGAAACACTCGAAGTTAAACAGTTAACTTGGGTTGGCAGGTCTCAATGGCCTTCACCCGTTGTCCATATTACGTACTGTACAGATGTCACAACAACTGCTACACTATAAAATGAGAAAAATCTACCAAAAGGGTTTTCTTCAAGGAACCGGAGGAGCATTCTTGTGATATCTACCAGAAGAAGGCATCCTCTGTAGACCTCGCGAAAAATCCGGCTTTAAGCGTTTGCTTTGCATGTCTTGCAATGACCTTGTCCAATATAAACGATGATACATCAAATAAGAAAACGTAAACGAAGCAACAATGGCTTTTCACCAATAAATGAGATCACATACCTTGGAGAACCCTGACGTTTCTGAGTATATTGGCCGCCGAGCACTGATCTTAGACTTCCAAGGGCTTTTTCAGCAGCCTAAGGGCGGGGATAAAAGTGCCCAGCCAGAAAGAAAAATTATACCATAAGGAAAAAACGAGTCAAACGATAAAATTTTGTGAATCAATAGACCAAAGGTATACCTGCATCTTAGCCTCTTCCCACGTGAAACCGATACCTTTTCCTAAAACCTGCCCATCTACTTCAACCTAAACCATAAACCAGAACACACAAACTATTGAATACAGATCCCCCAATGAATTCAGCAAAAAGAACCATTCTTGGATAGACCTTAAAAAGAAAAGTGAAATGTGAACCTGTGCATATACTTCATCTTTCTGCAATGTATTTGATGCAGATGGTGGCTGTGATTGGAAAGCTAGCCCAAGGCCCTCCATCATGCACTGCAGACAAACCACATATTATCAGTCCAACCTAAAGACTATATTAATGCTAGCAGTCGCACATTTTGAAGACTAAAAAGACTAACGAGATCCTGAGATCTTACCAATTCTTTAAGTGCGGTGACCGAACCCAGAGATTTCCTGGAGCCTTCCAGCCTTGGATCAAGAAACCTAGATGGTTCCGGTGCAATTGAAAATGACATAGATTCATCTTTAGACAATGGCTGGTTCCCGTACAAATTCAAATTACCAGGAAAGCCATTGTCAGTTGTGTTGGCCAACCTTAAATCCCCTTGTGCGGACCCATTATCAGGCTTAGTACGTGACAAATATGTATCTGTAAGTATATCATAAGAGAATCAGAATCATACAAAGAACACTAGAAGAAGAGAGCCTGAATATGGAAAGCAAAACAGAAGCATCTCAAAACAACAGAAACAAAACCAGCTAAACACATAACCACAAGCTTTGAAAACAATCTAGTGACAAGTTCTGAGGCAGAAATGTTTTGTTCAGCTAAGCAAAGCTGAAACATCAAGCAATTTTATTTGTAGATTACTACCACATGTTTATATAAAATTAACCTAATGCATAATATAAGGTCAAAAAAAGTTAAATGCAGTTCTCTTATTGCTGGAAAATATACTAATCACTGTAGTAGTAGTAGTCTTGTTCATTGATAATTATTATTATCAATGATCTTGTGCATTGATTATTATTTTTATCCAATTTATATTATAGAATTTCAGCAAAGCAGAGATTAAGGTGTAAGATTGCTTTTAGGTTTAGCTCTTTTGCATTGTTTATTATTATTATTAGCCAAAAATGCCAATAGAGGTGATCTCAACCCATCAAATTCAGACTTCAGTACATGCTTGTAGATAAGAATAAATATAGGAAGAGATATTACTAGCTAAGCCTTTTATGGAATCCTCTGCAGCCTGACGTTGAGCTTCTCTTCTTGTTCTCCCAATTCCTTCACCAACTTTCTCCCCAGCAAACCAAACCTACCGCAGGCAAGAAAGAGGATGAGCCAAAGAGTGACCCCATATCAAATTTTGAAATACCAAATGAAAGCAAACCCGATAACATATTCAAAAGAGATAATTTGTGAACAAAAAGGTCATAAGCTCATAGAATGAAAAAGTAAAAACTGATTTAAGTCGGTGTATATAAACCTCAATAGAGAATTGCAGGTCCATGCTAGCAACTAAAGCTGGTCTAAATTCCACCTAAAAGATTTAGAAACAAAATTCAGAAGCAGTTGGCATATGGTGAAACCATACAATATTTATAACATAAACATTACGACCTGGCTCATGGTAGAAATTACTTCCAAATTACCTTGGCTCCACACTTCATTGCAATATCTTGTAAGACTCCCACTGGAGTTTCTCCACTTGGAACAGTTCGTCCAGATTCGAAGTCAAGATCCTTGTGACTAGAAGTTGACCGACCAACGGGCATCTCCACACCTTTGAAATGTAGAACAGTATAGGAAATCAGACAAAGATATAATGCATAGACATAGTGTAGGAATTATAGAGATATGATTTGTTATGATTTGATATCATTCCTTTAGTTAAGGGATTCTGTACATATAATTATACAATCCCTTATTTTAAGGGATCACATCCTAGGATTAGTATCTTTTCTTTCTTAAGTGTTTCCTACTTTAGAGAGATAATTTGCTATTGAAAATAATATGAAAATACAGAGAATTACTCTGATTTCTACATCGTATCAGATTAGGTTACGGTTTCTTTCCAACCTAGACGATGTCCACAACTTCTTCTCCTACTCCGGAGATCACTTCGAATCCAGAAAATTTTTTTGGTTCTACTGCTCAATCAGAAGGTAATCTGGTCATGAAAGAACCAGAAGGTAAACCTCATGCTACAGTTTTTTTCTCCTCCCAGTTGACCCCTAATTGGATCCTCGATTCTGGTGCTACGGATCATATGACTGGTAATAAGGATTTGTTTTGCAATTTTTTTCCAAACTTTGGTAAAGCTATCAAAACGGCTGATATGGTTCTTTGTGCAAAATAGAAGGACATGGCACTGTTATTCTCAATGATCAGATTGTACTTAAAAATGTCCTCTTCGTACCAAATTTGGCTTGCAATCTCGTTTCCATTAGTAAACTTTCCACTGACTTGCACTACTCTGCAATTTTTAATGATATTGATTGTACTTTGCAGGCATTGAACTCGAAAAAGATAATTGGTAAAGCCAGCTTTCAAAATGGTCTTTATATTCTTCCTGCCTCTACTAAAACCGAAATCTCGAAATCTTTCACCGCTTTAGAAAAAATTGATAATGTTATGTTATGGCACTATCGTTTAGGCCATCCTAGTTTCCACTATCTTGCAAAAGTTTTTCCTGCTCTATTCATTCATAAAAGGCCAAATTCTTTTTTTTGCAAAGTTTGCTCTCTTGCCAAACATACAAAATCAACTTATTCTCCTTCTACATATAAGCTTTCTCACCCTTTTGCTTTGATCCACAGTGATATTTGGGGCCCTTCTCGGGTGAAGAATGCTGATAATTGTAAGTGGTTTATCACTTTCATTGATGATCACAGTAGGATAACTTGGAATTATTTGCTAAAAGATAAATCTGAAACTGCTGGTATTTTTACCCAATTTTATAACATGGTTCTCACTCAATTTGGGTCTAAAATTCATCTCTTTAAATCTGATAATGACAGTGAATTTTTTGTTAAGTCTTTGGGTGCATTTTTCAGGGAAAATAGCATAGTTCAGATTAGTTCTTGTGTTGACACCCCACAACAAAACGGCATTGCCGAAAGAAAAAATAGACACCTCCTTGAAGTTACTCGTTCTCTTCTATTTATCACTAATGTTCCAAAATATTTGTGGGGGGAAGCCTTATTAACTGCCAGATATTTAATCAATCGAATGCCTAGTAAGGTTTTACAATTTCAAACACCTCAATCTATACTTTTGCAATACTTTCCCCATTTTAAACCTATCTCCTCTATTCTTCCACTTAAAATATTTGGTTGTACTGTTTTTATCCAAAACATTGCTCCTAATAAGTCCAAGTTAGATCCTAAATCATTACAGTGTGTACTATTTGGGTATTCTTCACTTAAGAAGGGTTATAAATGCTATCATCCTCATTCTAAACGTTTTTTTACCACTATGGATATAACATTTTATGAGCAGGATCCCTATTTCACTCAGGCTAAAATTCAAGGGGAGACATAGAAGGATTTTCAGCCACATCAGGTATCTCCTCCTACTCTTCATTCTTAACCTTCATAATTGCCACCAATTTTGTCTTTACCTACAGATTTGTCACCTGTAACTACTCCCATTGATTCATCTGTAGTACCTATCACTACTTCACCCACACCTACTTTAAGCACACTTCCTGAAAACACACCTACTCCCATTCAAAATCTTCCACAAACATCACCAATCAAACAACTTCGTGTCTATAAAAGGAAAAGAAAACATATTCCTGAGGTTGTTTTGCAATCTGATGATTGCCGAGAATTGGATTTGGGTCCAGCTGCCGAAATAGAAGAAGAAATCAGTAAGTCCACTTCCCGTACTCTAGATGACTTCCCTATTGCTATTAGAAAAGGGGTTAGACAGTGCACCAAGCATCCTATTGAAAAATTTGCTGGTTATAATTCATTGATGCCGTCTTTTCAAGAATTTACAGCAAACTTGGATAAAGAACAGGTTCCCACAAGCATTTATAGCTGAAGCTCTAAAGGATGCAAAATGGAGAAGAGCTGTTGAAGAGGAAATTTGTGTACTAGAGAAAAATGCTACTTGGACCGTTACAGACCTTCCTCAAGGAAAAAAGACTGTTGGCTGTAAATGGATCTTTGTTGTAAAGTATAACTCCAATGGTAGCATTCAACGATACAAAGCTAGACTAGTGGCCATAGGCTTTACGCAAACATATGGGATAGATTTCACAGAAACTTTTGCACATGTGGCGAAGCTGAATGTTGTTCGAGTACTCCTAAGTTTGGCTGTAAATTGCGATTGAAAATTACCAACTTGATGTAAAAAAACGCTTTTCTTAATGGCAAGCTAGAAGAAGTCTATATGAAGTTGCCACCTGGCTTAAAGTCTGTTAAAGGAAGTAACAAGGTGTGCACGCTCAACAAGTCTCTATATGGATTAAAACAATCACCCAGAGCTTGGTTCGAGAGATTCACTAAAGTCATTATGAAAAACGTCTACAAGCAGTCCCTCGCCGATCATACTCTTTTCATCAATGTAACTTCTACAAATAAGAAAGTTATCCTTATTGTGTACGTGGACGACATAATTCTTATGATGAAGAAGAGAATTGCAATTTGAAGAAGTTGTTAAATGAGGAATTCGAAACCAAAGACTTGGGAAAGCTAAGGTATTTCCTAGGAATAGAGGTGGCAAGGTCAAAAGGACTTGTAATCAACCAAAGAAAATATGTACTTGATTTACTCAAAGAAACTGGTTTTCTTGGTTGTAAGTCGATTGATACACCAATGGAGGCCAGCTTGAAATTTAGCAAAGAAGATGGGTCCTTAGTAGACAAAGAGAAATTTCAAAGATTAGTTGGGAAACTAATTTATTTATCCTTGACAAGGCCAGATATAGCATTTCCCGTAAATTTGATAAGTCAACACATGACTAATCCTACTGAAGAGCATATGGCAGCATCAAATAGAATTCTCAAGTACTTGAAGAAAACTCTAGGACACGACTTAATGTTTAAGAAGACACAAGACAACTGTTAAATTTTTTACAGACTCTAGTTGGGTCGGAGACCTTACTGAAAGGAGATCCACTAGTGGCTACTGCACATTTGTTTGGGGTAACCTTACAACTTGGAGAAGTAAGAAACAATATGTCGTTTCAAGTAGTGATGAAGTTGAATTCAAAGCACTAGCATTGGGAATATGCAAAGGAATTTGGCTACTTAAACTATTGAAAGAACTTGGCACTAATCAAGAGGATCACTTTGAAGTCTTGTGTGATAATCAATCTGCTATTCAAATTGCCAAGAACCCAGTTCAACATGATCGGACAAAGCATGTTGAGATTGATAGGCATTTTATAGCTGATCAAGTTAACAAAAAGACAGTCACACTTTCATACATTCATTCAGAAGAACAAGTTGCAAACATTCTTACTAAGGCTTTGCCAAAGCCTGTTTTCAATAAATTCCTATTCAAGCTGGGATTATACAATGTATATTCTCCAGCTTGAGGGGGAGTGTAGGAATTATAGAGATATGATTTGATATCATTCCTTTAGTTAAGGGATTCTGTACATATATTTATACAATCCCTTATTTTAAGGGATCACATCTTAGGATTAATATCTTTCCTTTCTTAAGTGTTTCCTACTTTAGAGAGATAATTTGTATATAAAGGTGTAATTTGTCCTATTGAAAATAATATGAAAATACAGAGAATTACTCTGATTTCTACACATAGCAACCAATTATCATTCAAACTGAAAGAAGATAAAAACATATCATCCTTCTCAAAAACCTATAAAAAATTATATATCAAAAAGAACGTAATTATGTCTGGAGTTTTAAGTAAGATGAAAACCTGAGTATAAACAATAAGAAAGTTCACATTCAGTTCAATGGGTAATTAATTGCTTCAGCTTACCTGAGAAAGAATGATAACTAGACGATGTATGGTTTAACCCCAAACGATCATCTCTATGAAATGCCTGCAAATGAATTATGCTCAAAGATAACTATGTTTCAACAACAAGAGATAACTTTAACCTTCGACTTTAGCATAAAAATCCTGGCTTTATGCCAGGCCATCACAAAAAACCAATTACCTCTTTTGATAATCTTTGATTTTCGCGATGTCTATCCGATGGAACAGAATTCTCAGCCTTAGGGAAGAAGGGAGGGAACCGATGTTTCTCGATATGCATTAGCTCAGAATCTAAATGAAAATCTTTGGAAATTGCTCGGTTCAGTTGCCGTGGGCTCATCTCCTCATCAGCAGAAAACCAACCCCCACGGGATTGAGCACGTGAAATTGGAACTTGCATTGCAGGTCTTGCAGGGAGGAATGCAGGTTCAGGTGGTGTTGCATCTCTGGTATCTTGCCCATGTTGCAATATCAGAAGTCTCCTCCTTGTATCGGGATCCAATTCTGATTCTGGAACCTCACCTTCTTCCCTAGCCGGGGAGTTTTGCAAGCTTGGTTCTGGGGCTACAACTGGAGCCACTGGTGTAATCACGGGTGCTGCCTGAGAAAACTGCATGTTTGGAAATGATACCATTGATGTCTGAGCTGCTGGCAATGGAACTGAACTAGAAGAAGGCATAGTGAACTGAAGAGAAGAAACAAGTCTTGGATCTAGGTTAAGGGTTGATGAAGAGACTGTTGATGCTGTTGAAATTGCCTCCTGGATGAAAGAAGCAAATTAAAAGGAAATATTTTATCTATTCAATTCACATGGATAAAAAATTCACCTCCATAAGTAATAATAATTTTAAAATCAGCACTCTCACCTAATCCAAACACGCTGGAGAAAACAATAACAAATTACCTTTAGTCTTTTTTCAACCTCAGCATCGGCCATGCCATCAAATGTAAGTGGATCTTTGTTTCCAGTAGAAGCAGAAGTATCATCCTGAGAGGCATGGCAAATTTAGTAATGAACAAAGGGAAACAAAGCAACACTAGATAGTCCAATACCATATATAACCCGTAAACATTACAAGAAAAAATAGAAAAAATAAAGAAAAGAAAAAAGATCTCGTGACTAACCTCAGAGACCAAATAATTGCCCACATCTGGAGGTGAAGGAATATCTTTAATATCATCTTCATATGAAATTTCAGGAATTTTTTGAAGAAGGCCTTCGTCAAATTCTCTGTCATCAATTCCCAGGGTTATTTAATGAAAATTTTGGAAGGCATAAACAAATAAGACCAATTAAATTGCTCAAACTTGAGTTATAAGGTAGACAAGGTTATGCTGTGCAAGAGTTATTACCTGAAAAAACCACCTCTAACATTGCATGCGACGTTTCTTGCAACGCATAAAACTGGAATAGTATTATTTGCCTACAAGATAGACAGTTGCAATAAATGCATGTTGAAAAAAAGGATGTTGAACACTAACGATTATATTGTTCAAGTATGCAGTTATCAGATGTCCATAAATAGAGAACCGTTTTTGATCATGCATACTTCGGCTTGAGGAGCGAAATAAGGAGCGAATGCTGGAACAACATGCACGCGAGATTGATCTTTCTCATCCCAAACTTTTAAACGATCATCAATAACCAACGCCATTTTTGGATGGCATATTCCATCTTGAAAGACATTGAATAATGATTTCCTCAAACCTATTATGATAAATATTTATTAGTACAAAACAACCTAGAAATGAACCATTTTAGACAGAAAGTAAATAAATTTGCAAGATATGCAGCTTTACCGATAACCAGCTTACCAGATTTGACACACACAATTCGATCCAACAATTCTTTTGAATTGATCAAATTTGACTCAGGATCAAGAAGCCTCCACATTTCCAAAGCATAATCCCTTTCAGCCATTGTACAAACATAAACCTCAAATCGTTTACGCCCTCTTGCAGTCAAGTAGCTTCGCAGATCCTCCCAAGCAGGTCTCAACCTCACAAGAACACTAGTATCACGAATCTATGGGGAAAAAACAAATGCAATTAATTCAATATGTACTCGACAAAACCATGAGTGAACATGAAAATAAGTCTCTAAACGGTTAGCTGGATAAAATCCAAACAGTTCCTCATTTAGAGGATGAAACAAATCTGCATTTCACCGGAACACACAAGAAAAGATCATACAGAACATGCAGAACATTTTTATGTGGATCGGCAAAGTCCATACCTGTGGGTTGATGCGTGTCAGAATAATGTTTTTCTCTTGTAATCGAATAAGAGGTCGAACAATAGGCTGGTGATTATCTGATAAGGTGGGAACAACCTCAGACTGAATCTTAATCACCTTTCCATTTTCAACAACCTGGTCATTCTCTGCATACTGCTTTAATATTGCTTTATCATCTTGATAACGCTTAATCTCTGCCATCATACCTGCAGCACGTTGTGAATCAACCTCAGTGTTCATCTTTCGTTGCAAAGCCTCTATTCGGTCCTCAAATGAGCGCATTGTATTTGCAACAACGAGAGTTTCATCCAGATCAAATACAATTCCAAGACATCTAAGGTTCAGCATGACAAGACAAGAATCATAGAGTCCCCTTGCAACAGTGAAAGCCCAGAAACAGGGTCTATCGCTATTCCTAGAATATATCGCAACCAAATGGAGCTCACGATCTCCCAAAGGCATTACTGCAGTCTGAAAGCACAAATAGCATCTCCATAAATTCTCAAAAAATTCCAACTAGAAAAGGAGAAACATCATCGGATAACAAAACAAAGGAACATAAACATCATAAAAGTTTTCACTCAGAAATTGTAAGAAACAATTCAAGTTCATCCCAGTAGTCCAGACTATGCTAACAATAACAGGCTAATACAAGACATGACAAATGCTATAAATATGTAAAGGTGTATTCAGAGTTCTTCCATAGTAAGGTATCCACCTTAGTAAATTTAGTGATAAGGCTTCAAACAGCTCAGCACACGTTTTCTGGGCAGTTCAAATGAAGTTGAGAAAATTCTTGCAGTTCACATTTTTATAGTACATGCAATTCATGGGTTCACTCTAAAATTGTCAAGAAATTAATAATCTAGAATATCATGATTCCTCAAAAACCAGTTAATATTTCCAGTGTCTGGGCTAAATATACAAGTTTCAACAAGTCACCAAGGATTAGGGCATCAGCATCTTCAGCAAAATTGACAAAAACCTCAGAGTTCAGAAGTTCATGCATTTTCAGTTCATACAGTTCTCACAAAAAATCAAGAGCTAGAACTGGTTAAAATTCCCAGTTGTCTAGGTTTGATGCATTTTTAGCAAGTATCTTGTGCTCTGCAAAAAAAATCGTCTAGATTTCAAATTGGAGGTCCTGAAAAAAAATTGTCTGTCCAATAAAGAGTCCAGTATAGTTAGTAGCATCTGGGCAATTAAGAATAACTTTTTTGAGCTTATTGTTTGTTTTTCCAGTTCGTTTTGGCTCAATTGTTTTGTCTTTTTTTTTCAAGTTGATGGGCAATTGGTGGGCTATACCTTGTTGTCTCTGATACATTCCGAGTGCAAAAGATGAAGCGGAGGCAAGTCCTGAGAGGAAGAAGAATAGTAGTTGTTGTCCTTTGAAGATTCCATTTTGAAGCAAATCCCAGTACTAGTAATGGTATGCAACACTGCAAGTGGCGGACATCTCTCACTGCCTTGCGTCAAATATCCTATCCTGATTTCCTTCATTTCTTCTTCCATCATCATCACCGTTAATTTCCCCCCATCTTCTTCCCTTAGATGTTGTTGTGGATAAATCTCAACCTCTCCCAACACTTCCTCTCCTTGGTACACAACCGATTTGTACATACTCATCATCAGATTTCAGATCCTCAATTTCTCGTCAAATTTATCAACGAACAAAAAGTTTTTACAGTTGTTTCGATCGATTCGGTTCTCTTTAGATTTGAACAGATTTCTTGCAGATTGCGAGTTCAATAACAGTAAAAACAAAAATCAAAGGAGAAATTTAGGGTTTCTCCTCATGTTTTGGCCAGATTCGTTTTTACATAGATCTGTGCTCTCTTTTTGGGAGGTGTTCGATCTCAAGGGAAATTTTGAAAGAAAAGAAGGAAAAACTAGCAGATCTGCTTTCTTCTTCTTCGGTTCGATTGATTTGTTGATTTCAGATTTTGTAAATTTTCCAAAACAAAAATTACAGAAAAAAAATCCAATGGCTTTCTTAGGGTTAGCTTTTTGGTGACGATGAATAATTTTGAGAAAACCCTAGATCCAGTGGATAATAATAATAATGAATCTTAAACCATTATAAATTGTCATGTGATCTGTGAACGCGTCATTGGCATTGCTGTGGCGGTGGTGGGACCGGAGATGAGGGGGGCTAATCCGTAATTTTCCCTTTTTTGCCGTCATGCGAAGATGTGCTCGGGAAAATCACCTAATGGAAGGACGTCAGAGGACTGAGGAGGGATGCAATTGAATAATTGGCAAAAGTTTCGTGGAGTTATATGATATTTATTAAACTCTTGGATCGGATTAAACCTGTTGGGTAGCCGCTTTATAGGGCTTTTGTGGTTTGTATATTTGCTTCCGTCTGGTGCTTTTTGACCGCTTCCGTCAGGTTAAGATTTTTTTTACCCTAAAAAACGAAATTTTCTATTTTTTAAAAATTTAAATTTATTAGGATTACATTTATTTTTAGTTAAAAGGTAAATTAAGTTCTTTTTGTAATTTTAGACAATAATATTTAATAACCATTATGATATATTCAGTTATATCTATTTATTTTTTCGATCTCTATTTCAGTTTGATCTGTTGAATTAACCCTGATATTATTACTAATTACAATGTAATTATTTTATATTTTATTTCTTATTTTCCTACGTAAACTTATATACTTTATATTAATAAATAGTAGTTTGATTAGATCAGATCGATCGAAATTATAAAATATTTTGTTATAAAACCTCAATTGCGTGAATAAATTGATGTATAGATAAGATCAGAGACCATGGATGGAACTCCCTTAGAGCTAAACGGGTCTCGTCCTTGTTAAAATTTGTATATTCAGTATAATTTTGGTTTAATATTATTTTAGTTTATGTAAAAATAAATATTTAAAATATAAAATTTTATTAAATATTTGATCAAGTAGTGGTCGAACTAAAGAATGATAAATATGTATTCTCAAATTTTTAGTCTAATTATAATTTAGGTCGTTGTAAGTTTAAATATTAGACAAATTAGAAGTTGTCTTGTGAATTTTAAGATTTTTATTATAAATTTAAGGTGAATACAAAGTAGTATATGTACAAAGACTTTTAACTATTTGATTAATAATTATTTCAATAAACATTGATTATTTTTTATTAGGAACAATTGTGAAATATGAATTCTATAGATTTTGATTGGATTAAATTTTATAAAATAAAAAAATTAAACTTATATCAAATCATATTTAATTTATCTTTGATTTATTTTGATATGAGATAATAATATAATTCTCTCTTACACATTTAAAAAAATCGGTACATAAAAGTTTAGATCAGGGGTGACTCTCTAAATACTAAGTCAGGATATACCTAAGACTCAATTATGATTTATATAGGAAATTACATATTTCCCACCAATAATTATAGTGGTAGGATTTAAACTTGGCCTTACAAACTCAAATTCCTAAATCACAACCACTTATGCCAACACTCATTAAATTTTTCAATCTTAAGATATTGCAAGTAAAATATTTTTCGTTGTTTGGTTAACTTTTCTGAAAATTATTTTCGAAATCTATTTTCAATAAACAAACATACATATTTCATAATTTTTCTTATTTTTGTAACACCCCAATTTAGGGGTTAAATTTAAGAAATTATAAAGTGGTAGATTTAATTGGTATTTTAAAAGAAACGATGGATTAAATTGTAAAATTTCAAAGTTGACAGATCGTTTTAAGAAGTGCAGGAAATTCAGTGCCTAAACTAATGATTTGACCATTTTTCTTTTGGGCTGAATTATAACCACATTTCTTGTGTATTCTGTAGAAAAAAATACTTCATTTTCCTCCCCTCGTCAACCCACTTCCAACTCCGATTTACTCCTCGTCATACCTCCGATCAATGAACTGAAACCACCATCGTGTTCGTTGTTGACCGAAGAACAAAATCCCTCAATCCTTTCGTCGTGAATCGTTTCCGTTCGTCGTTAATTTCTGTCGGAAGTATCGTCAGTAATAACTCGATTTCAGTTGGTTTTTCATCGATTCACGATGATCCGGTCATCCGTTTTCGACACCTCCCTCACCATCGTGTTCCTTGCGTCGTTCCGCATCTACTGGTGTCCTCCGTTTCTCTGTCGTCGCCGTCGCGTAGAGGGGTGAGACCGTCAAAGTTTTCGGCGTTTAGAAATCGAGCTCTCCGCCGTTCAAAATTGTGAACCGAGCTTGGTAAGTGTCTCAAAATGCATTAAAATAATTTTTAAGAATTCTTTCGAGAATTTTTCGATACCGTGTTACAGTTCACGCGACGCACGCGCCATCCCGGAGAGTGGGCATCGTCTGGTTGTAATTAATTTCTATTTGGGTGCTATTTGTGTAAAATTCGGGTGTTAGTTTCGTAAATATTTACAGAAGGTGGCTAATTTTGTAATTAATTTTTGTTAGGGTGATATTTGTATAAAATGGTCGACTGTTGACTGTTGACCAGCGTTGACCACTGTTGACTAGAACTTTGACCGGCGTTAAACGACCTTTGACTTTAACCTAGTATATCTATCCTGATGTTTTTCGACGTTCTGAATCCAATTCCGTAGTCTGTTTTTCGAAATTCGGACCCAAAGGCCTCGAAATTGCCAGTCAAACCCGTTGACTTTGATTTTGACCGAAAAGTTAAAATTTTCGAAAAGTCATATTTTAGGTTTTTCGACGTCCTGAATTCGAATCTGATGTCTGTTTCGCCAAATTCGAACCCGGTAAGTTGGTTTTCACTAATTAATCACCCGATTCGATCCATTTATCGTAATTAAACTCCGTTTTTATATAATTTATGTTGATATGGATCCGAGGAAATATTGGAAGTTGAATTAAAGATCAAAGGCGTTCGAATGTAATTTATATGGTCGATCAGTATGGCACGAAAATCGAGGTAATACTTTACTTCCTCTTTATGCTTTATGAAACATTTGAATATTGGTAAATGCATGATTAAGATAATGTTAGTCTCATTTGTGTAGTTAATTAATTTTTACATTCAATCTGAATACGATAAAAAGGTTCAGTAATTGATTATGGTTCAGATAACTTTTATAAGAAATTGAGGGATTGTTAGAATTAAATTACAAGTTATGTGCTTAGTGATAAAGAAATCAACCTGGATCCTGGATCTGTAACTATAATTTATTTCATCAAAGGTTAAATGTTAAAGGTACTTTGATGAGAAATTATGAGAATATTTCAGTAGGGTAAAATTACAAAATACCCTTATGTTATAAAAAGACAAGATTTGAATATGGAAGTTGAATAAGAGATTTTTACAGACATATTGATCTGATAAAAATATTGATGTGCATAAGAAATGTTAGTTTTACTTGGAAATTATGGATAACCGGTTTTTAACCCCAATAAAGTTTGTGCAAGATACTAGAAGTTTGTTAAGGAATCATCAAGATTTAAGAATGTTCTGAAAAGAAATTAATCATAGGATCTTTGAATTATAGTTATTTTCTTAAAGAGTTAATACTGAAATTATCTGGTTAAGAAATTATGAAAATGCCCTTGAGAGGTAAAATAGTCCGAGTTGACCCTGAATGAGAAAGTACTTTAAAGATTTGTACTTAACTTGATTAAGTACGAATTTGATTGTTAAGATCCTGACTTAGTGCAGAAAAATTCTTGATATTCCGTAGGTAAAAATCTGAGAAGGCACTTGACCCGGAAATATCCGAGTTACGAGTAAATACCTGAAGAACAATTTATCGGGGTGTTCTTTTATCAGAATTGTTCGAAGTGACTAAAATAGATGATAAATTGGTATTAAATAATAAGACAGGATGGAAGGAAATGATTAAAATACATCGGATAGAATGACCAGAATACCCCTGTAATGGAAATGACTCAAGAATATCACCAAACTCAGGAATGGTTGGATATCCTCGAGCTCTGAAATGAATGGAATAAAACTGAACAGCAAAATTACCAAAATAACCTTATGACCTAAACTAAGTAAATGTCTTGGATTAATTAAAGAATCAAATAGGCATAGGTGTTGGACTACCTTTAAAAGTAATGGAACATAATTTAAGTGAGTAGATCAACCCTAAAGCTATGACAATACCTGGATGGAATAGATATTACTTGAATACGTGTTCGTCTTCTCAAGTTTGGCTCGATGATAAATTTTGGAAGTATTCAGCTCAGCTCAACTCTAGATCGCATTCAGTACTAAGAATTGAACGTTTGTTCGACAAATCAACCACGAAGACCAAATTGAATGGAACGGAAGTACAACATGTATCTGAAATTCAAAAACATTTGAATTACTCTAGAAAATCCCGAAGTAACTGGAATATACATGACTACCAAATGAACTAGGTAACCTCAATGAATGAGGATTTAGTAAGTGATTTGGATAAGTCTGGAAACTCTGATGAGTTTACATAGTGTACAATTACAATGGGTTATGAACAAATTAATCATGTACGTCAAAATTACATGATATTGTGGAAGCGTGGAAATGAAATAAAGACATTGGAAGATATATTCAGCGATGATTCCGAAAATGATCTATGTACAATAATTTGTGGAATTAAAGAGTAAATACCCTGGAAGAACAATGAATTGACCAATCGACAAGCATTAGTTCTGGGAACTATTCATCTAAGAGTTGTCCGATAATCCGATCAATTGACATAGAATGTAAATGTCATGAACCTTCATTTCTTCCTTATCAGCTCAAGTCACATTCTGAATAACTGATGATTATGTCAGTTATTGAACTCTTCCAATAGTGATTCTGAATTTCGATATTCTATCGGTATACTGAAGATCCGTGTTCCTCTACTTGTTAAGATTATCCAATATCTTTGAATAATATCTGTAAATTCTGCTGTGTTCCCTACTCACATGAATATTTTATCTGATTTTCGATTTAAATTCTGATCTGATACTTGACATGGATTCTAATATGATATCTGACATGGATTCTGATATGATACTTGACTTGGATTCTAATCTCATACATGACCTGGATTTTGATATGATACTTGTCATGAATTATGTTTTGATTTTTGATATATCCGTTTATGGATGGAACATGTTTTATTTGGGGGGTATTGTTGGAGGAAGTATATCTGGAGGCTCCTCGGCCGTGTGCTCAGGGCCTTACTGGACGTGACAGGGTTGTATGGTTCTGGGGAACCTACACATTTTGTACGTGACGGATGGGGGTATATATATATATGTTTTAAAAGAATATGTATCTTTTTACTATTTTTACGGAAACACACTAGATAACCTATTTTGATCTCCTGAACTCAGTCATCTGAAATATTTCTCTGAACTGAAAGCTCATTGTCCGTTACCACATGAAATATCAGTAAGATCTAAGCTCAACATAAAAATCTGTAAATGTTCGAAACCAATAAGAAAATATATGTTTATTTGTATATGCACGTTCTCCAGCATCATCTGGCAGTTCTGTATTACTGAGCTTTCCGAAGCTCATTCTGTAACTCATCTTTTCAGGCTAAAAGAATTGTACCAGTGCAACTATCGACTTTAGTAAGGGAGATCTTCTGGTGTTGCTTACAGAGTACGGTACATGTGATTAGGGGGTATGTAATTGTATTTTGTTTTATATATGAGTCTGGAAACTTGTTTTATTTATAAACACTGATAAGTCATTTTTTGAGCTTACAAGTTTTAAGAAAAGTTTTAAATTTTCCGCTATTTTTACGGTGGGTCACTCCGGTCACTCCAATGGTCTAATGTGACACTCCAGATCGATCGGGTTACTCGCATCGGTCTGAGAGGGTTATAATTTTTTACTTTAATTAAGTTAATCTTATTGTTATAAATTTATATTTCACAAAAATTTTAATCTAAAGTACAATGGTTTATTTCTATAAGTATGCAAAATTAAATTTATAAATAATGTGGATAATTTATGTTGATTGTGCACTTATATTTATTGAAAATATACTTCTACTATATTTACATTGGAAACAATAAATATCGATATAATACTATATCTATCGACAATCAAAATACATAAATTATACCATATAACGTTAAAACAATAATATTATAAAAATATATAATTAATCATTCACCGCATTAAAACAATAATATCATCCAACCATAATAAGACAATAATATTATAACTCTTGATTACATTAAATATTGTAACAATCCAACATCATTCTCTAAGAGAGTCTTATTACATCAAATATAATAAAAAAAACAATGTAGCTCTTGATTTAAGACGTCTGATGCAGTTCCATACTTTCCATTTATGGAGGAGTTACGGATACAATCCTTTCTAATTGGAGATATTAAAAATAAAAATGGTTGCACGAACTAACTTACCTCAGTAGTTAAAGTAATCTTTGTTGTTCTTAGAGGTCACGGATTCGAGCACCAACGACTACAACAAGGTGATTGAACGTTCAATGTCAAATGGTTGAGAGTATTTAGAACATATAATTTTTTGTAATCACCTTAGCTTAATCAAAAAAATATAGAATAAAGAGAGAACAAACTAAGAATCAATACCAAATATTTCAGTAAAAAAATTATAAAAAATCAATCAAACTTTTGATTAAATAAAACAAATTCAAAACATGACAACAATGAATATGTATAGCTTTTAGTAATTCTACAATTCAACCTAATAATTACCGATGCATATATTAACTCTCTTAATACTAAGAAACACCTGAAAATTTTGATCATTTTTGTCTTGGATATATATATATATCTAACATAATAGTTTGCTGATATTCATTCTTGAATCAACACAATAAAACAAAAACAACATCAAAAAAGCAAGACCAAAATTTTCTCATATTTTCTCTTTTGTGAAGATAAAGAAGAAAATCAATTAGAATTAATTTACATTTACAACTTATCTAACATATAAACAACCAATCACAACTTATCTGATATTGTAACAATTTAATGTAATAACCCAACCTACTGTTATCTAAGCCACTAGAATCAACTAGGATGACTTAATCAATATGGACATTCACCTAAACACAATCCTTAGCAACTCTAACTTCCCACAATCAACATTTTTGCGTTCTTTTAACCAAATAACATATGTTAAAGAATAACGTAAATTTCTCCATAAACAGTAAGCACGTATTCAACAATTTCTTCATCTGTCTTTACTTTTATTTTGTAAAATTCTTTCCCATATAAAGGCAATTAAAAAATAAAGGATGATCATAACATGAAAATCCGAATTGTAGAACTACTGAATTTTCAGCATGCAATAAATAAAACACTGAGAAATAATCAACTCTGAATGATCAAGTAAAACAGGGTATCATATGTCCACAAACACAATAGTCCCAAGTTGTTATACTCTATAGTTTTTCTAACTTAATTTATAACATATGATTGTCTTTATAACTCTGAATAACATATGATTGTTGAGAGAAAATTCATTTTCCTCACTCATTTTAGTTTTTCTCTTATGAGAACCCTATTCTTTTGGGTTCCTCCATTGTCGGAGGAAAAGCTTGCTTATACATTTCTTTAAATCCTACATTATCAAGGTTGGTGTAGGCATCAGATTCAGTCCAAACATATCAAAATTTATCATCAATTGGATAAACCCAAAACATACCCAGATCGAAAAACCAATCAAATGGCTTGAATTTGAACAAGATTCAAAATAAGAAAACATAAAGCTGAAGAACAAAAGGGAGAAGAAGTGAGAATTACCTTGGCAGCATTGAAAGCTTCTTCCGATTTTTGAAGCTAATGCATTACTTGAAGCATAAATATGCATAGTGAAATCGATAAATCCGAAATGTAGTAAAATCGATAAATCTGCATATCTATTTCAACAAGTAATTTAGGATTATCTTTAACTATAAAATCGAAGCTATTAGTAAAAATCGATGGTGAGAAAAAGGTAACAGAAATGATAATGGGATGCTTTCTGCATAACTATTTGAAGCATGCATCTGAAATTACATAAGGGTAATAAATACTGTTATTACCTGAGAAGATGAATAGTCGCCTGAGCAGTCGTCGCCGACGAGAGGGAGACGGTGCTATTTGGTCGGATGATTTTGAGCATCAAAAACTTTCGAAGTTAAAATTGAACGTTGTAAAACAACTTACCCATTTTCAGTCGGTAAGTTGTTTTACGGAAAACAAAGGTCTTCATTTTCTTTGACCATAAAACGTTGACCTTTGAGTTTTCCTTCAGCCCAACACGGGAACACTAGGAAAATAATTTCCTTCAACAATAACAATAATTTCTCTAATTACTAAAATAACTTAATTTATATAATTAAATAAAAGAATTTACATTAAAACTTGACTCAAAATTTAAATAAGATAAACTCTTCCTAAACTCATATTTAAATTAAAGAAATATATTTTTCGAAATAAAATTAAGGGTAAGTTACAAAATTTTCATTGAATTTTACTATCTCCGATTTTATTCAGTCTACTTTCAATTTTTTTTATTTTTTCATTGAACTTTACAGATTAAATCATTGTGCTCACTCTGTCGTTAAATTTAAACGACATGATGACGTGTTTTTTATATTATTTAATATAAATATTGAAAAATATAAAGGGTAAATTACACCGATTCTCACTGAACTTTACTGTATCTCCTATTTTGCTTACCCAGCTATAAAATAAAAACATAAGGTGATCAAATGCTACCTGCGGCCACCGTCGGCCGCTATAGATAGTGGTCGTTCAGTCCCAAATTTCATGGGTCGCTTCACCTCGACACATTGAGTCCAAATCCAACCTTATTTTTGTCAGAACTTACTCCAAAGTCCACGAATTGGAGATTGAAAATGAGGAAGTCGAAATGTTTCAGTCGAGATTCATGGATTTTGAGACATTTTACGGTGAAACAACCACTAGATTCGTACTCAGTGGTCAAGACAAACAGACCTCTGAATTTTGAGACCGAACAATCACCATCAACGACGATCGACGGTGGCTGACAGTGGCATTCGACCACCTTCTTTTTTTTTTTATAGTTGGATGAGCAAAATAGTAGATAAAATAAAATTCAGTGAAGAATAGTGTAATTGACAATTAAATAATAAAAAATGACACGTCATCACACTATTAGAGAATTCACGACAGATGAGTGAAAACGATTCAGTCTTTAAAGTTAAGTAAACAAAATAAAAAAAATGAAAGTACTGTAAATAAAATAGGATATAACGTAAAATTCAATGAGAAATAGTGTAATTTACCCTAAAATTAATAAAAAAATTGTCTTCCATAAATTAAAACATTTCCTATAACACAACGAGTTTTCCTAAATAGGCCGAAAATATAGTTCAGAATTGGATTTAAAAAGCAATAAAGAACCATTGGCTTGTAATAAATGGGTCGATAACTAAAATCCCAAATCCAACCCAGCTTGTTCTTAACCTTCTTCCCTACTTATCCTTCGATTTCTCTCTAATTTGAGACTCAGATAAAAAAATTCGCGACGAAACGATAAGCTTTTCGCGATACCCAGGTTAGTCTTTGTTTCTCTTCATTCGTTCGCCCTCTTTGTTTCCAGGGTATATTCATATCTCCGACGTTAAGGCAGTGCCGTTTCGTTGGCGCCGGTGCCATATCTGTTTCTTTCACATTTTTGTTTTGTTTTGAAATTCGTGTTATCCGATTTTCGCCCCAAATTTTAAAAATTAAAATAATGGTGTTGCATGCAGGGAATGGGAAAAATTGGTTTTTCCAGTCTATCTAGGTTAGATTTTAGATCGTAGTAAGTGGTTTTATGGAATCGTTGCTTTATCATTATTCTGCTATGATGTTTATTATTTGATTATGTGATTTATAAATGATAATGGTAAAAGAGCTGAAGAAGGAAGCTAGATGAGCAAGTTAAGGACCTGAGGTTTCAAAAGTACACCTCTTGAGTTGTTAAGTATATTTCAATTGAAATTGTTTTACAGTTAAAAATGTCACTAATTATTATACCATATACGAGTTTATAGGGTGTACGAAAACCCTGCTATATGGGTTATGTGCTTGCTTTGTATATGTTTTAATAGAGTATCTCATCATAATTCCTTTGTAGATGTGTAACGGAATTTGCTTTGTATATGTATTTAATGAATGTTCAAACTGGTTTTTGGTATTCCCTTCATCTGCTTGTGTGTGTACGAGCCAATGCATTCGTGTGTGTGTGTTTGTGTGATGAATGTTCAAACTGGTTTCGTACAACTTATTAATTGGTTTCAGAAGTGGAACAAGCTTTCACAGCGTAGAAGGGTGTCCGGGTGATCATGGCAGACTTAGAAAATTTGCTTCTTGAGGCAGCGGGAAGAACAGGTACTGGAGGGAGAAACCAACACTCTCATCCACCGTCAAGAAGGCGACGTGAGGGTTCATATTCAGATGGGGGAAGTGACTCTAGGGATGATGATTCAGATGATGATCATGGATATGCAAATAGAAAACCATCCGGGTCTCAAGTTCCATTGAAGAAGAGGCTGGACACTGCTGAAAGAGATGATGATCAGGGCAGTCAGGAAGAAGGCGATTACGGTGATGCTGGTTCTGGCCGTGAACGTGATAGCAGTGATGAATCTGATGTTGGTGATGATCTTTACAAGAATGAGGAAGACAGGCGACAGCTGGCACAATTGACTGAACTGGAGAGAGAAATGATTCTGTCTGAACGTGCAGATAAGAGAGGTGATAAGAAATTTACTGAAAAGATTAGATCGAAGCGGGAAAATGATAGGCCTAGCCGATCACGGAGAGAGACCCCACCTCTTCCTTCTTCTCGTGGAGTGCGGTCATCGGCTAGATCTGCAGATAGAGCTGCTGCTAAGGATGATGCCCTGAATGAGTTGAGAGCAAAACGACTGAAGCAGCAAGACCCAGAGGCACATCGTAAGTTGAGAGATGCATCTAAAGGCAGTTCTGGTGGCCGAGGATCATCACCAGTCAAGCGGAAACCCTTCATTGCATCAAGTCTAAGTAGCTCTAGTCAGAGTGAGAGTGAAAGTAGGTCCAACAGTGAAGACGAAGGGTCAACTGGAGATGGTGGAATGGCTGATAGTGAGGATGAGAGGGGCACATGGGGACCAGATGGACCAACATTTAATGATATTAAGGAAATTACTATCAGAAGGTCTAAACTTGCAAAATGGTTTATGGAGCCATTTTTTGAGGAGTTGATTGTGGGTTGTTTTGTTAGAGTTGGTATTGGAAGGTCGAAAAGTGGCCCTATCTACAGGCTCTGCATGGTCAGAAATGTTGATGCCACAGATCCCAATCGGACATACAAATTAGAGAACAAGATGACATATAAGTACTTGAATGTTGTTTGGGGAAATGAAAGTTCTGCTGCCAGGTGGCAGATGGCTATGATTTCAGACTCCCCGCCACAAGAGGAGGAGTTTAGACAATTGATTAGGGAGGTGGAGCGAAGTGGGGGCCGGATGCCGAGCAAGCAAGATGTATTGGAAAAGAAGGAAGCATTACAGAAGGCCAAAACTTTTGTCTACTCTGCGGCTACTGTAAAGCAGATGTTGCAGGAGAAAAAATCCTCTTCATCTAGACCGTTGAACATTGCGGCAGAGAAGGACCGATTGAGAAGGGACCTGGAAATTGCACAAGGCAGGCATGACGAGGCAGAGATTGAGAGGATTAAGAAGAGACTGCAGCATCTGGAGGCTTCCCGGCAGTCACAAGAGAAAGATTCCAAGGCTATTAGGTTGACTGAGATGAACCGAAAGAACAGAGTTGAGAATTTCAAAAATGCATCAGGTTTGAAACCCATAAACACTGGTTTAAAAGCAGGAGAGGCTGGCTATGATCCATTTTCAAGGAGGTGGACTAGATCAAGGAATTACTATAATGCAAAGGCTCCTGGAGGAGATGCAGCGGCGCCAGTTAATGGTGGCACAAATGGCAATGATGCAGGTGCTGCTGCTGCAGAGGTTGGCAGGGCAGCCACAGCAGCTGCCTTGCAGGAAGCTGCTGGCGCAGGGAAATTGATTGACACAAGTGCCCCCGTTGATGAGGGAACAGAGTCTAACATGCTGCACAACTTTGAGCTTCCAATCTCATTGGAAGCTCTTCGGAAGTTTGGTGGTCACGAGGGTGCTGTGGCAGGATTCATGGCCAGGAAACAAAAGATAGAAGCAACTGTTGGATGCCGAGTCCCCGAGAATGATGGGAGGAGACACGCCCTTACCTTGACGGTTAGTGACTACAAGAGAAGAAGAGGGCTTCTTTAGAAAGTAATAATTTATATTTTCCTATTTGTGCTCTTCTTGAAGAGGGAAGTTCGACTGTTGGTGGCACAGTGTTTGCTTATTGTTTTAATTGTTTTCTGGGTGTATGAGTATGTTGTTTTCGGTTCATAAAATAATGGTTTGACTACTTGCAGCTGATATCTAAGTTCTGAAGTTTCTTTTGATATGCAGAATATAACAGTTTATACCTAAATAAAAAAGAGGAAAATGGAAGTGATATAGGATATGATACGTTTAATCCATAAGTTTGTTTGTCATTAGTCCTTGTATTATACACAAACTGTGTGTTTAGTATCTGAATTTTATTATGGATGTCAATTTTAGTCTTGTATTTTTTAAATTTGAAATTTTAGTTATAATTCAAACAATTCCAGGATTTAACGTAATTTTCTTATATTCATAGCTTAACTAGTTCACTCAACTTATTATAGCAGAGTATGAGCTCTACGTGTGCCCTTTACAGCACATCCAATCACTCCACTGTCAACGGTCCAGGTAACTCCACGTTTCATCCAACCCCACCCATTTAAGTAATTCCGTTCTCTTCCCATGCTTCTATATATCATTAACCGCTTATCAAAATTCAAAAGCAACCCGTAGCTTCCCTTACAATACAAAAATCATGTAATTATATATATATATATATATGTATGAAATTACAAATTTGTTCCCTTTAGATCATGGTATTGTGGCCATGGTTGGAGCCACAAGATCCATAATGAAGAAGCAACAGCAACAGCAAGAACCGGAGCCATTGAAGTGTCCGTGGTGTGATTCCACCAATACAAAGTTTTGTTATTACAACAACTACACGAAGTCACAGCCTAGGCATTTCTGCAAGGCTTGTAAGAGGCATTGGACCCAAGGTGGCGCTCTCTGCAACGTTCCAGTCGGCGGAGGCCTCAAGAACAAACAGCTGAAGACATCGAATGCCCGCAAAACCACCACTGCCATGCCAATTCAATGGCGGCGGCAGCAGCAAGGAGCTTCCGGTACCATCTTCATTGCAGCAGAATCCTCTCGATTGCAGCTACAGGGAGGTGTTCTCTTTCCCGAGTTTGGATTCGTTCGACACGACCACGTCTTTGATATCGACCTCGTTTCAACCACCGAGCACTGATGACTACACTGGAGAACCGATGAAGGATCCGAGTGGCAATGTTTCACGGACATGGCAAGTGCCTGTTGCTAGTAATGGCATGGACATGGCAAATGTGTGGAATTTGGATGATGTTGATGCACTTGTCTCAACTGACATCAACATATCATGGGATGATGATGATTCTGAGATCAAATCATGATTTTTTGTTTCAGATTCACCTGATCTCCAGGTTCTAGTTGTACATCTTTTGTACACTTTACATACTAGTTTTTCTCTTATGGGGGATATGTCATGTATGTGAGATGGGGGTCACTTTCCAGCTATGCCGAGCAAACTGGATGTGATGGAAGTTTCTTGTGGATATGCATATGTCTGAGTACATGATGTGGGGCCACTTCTTGAGAAATCATTCCTTTTACTTTGTCCGCTTGTAAAGTGGTATTTTCTTGTTCTATTGCTATAAATAATACCATAAATTAAGAGAAAATTATACAGAAGTAGAGAGTATTTTAAATTCTAAATTCTTAGATATATATAGTTGTGCAAATATAATAATCGTAATTAAATAAAATTATATTATTCCACGAGAAATTTAGTTATTCCATTTTTTCTTTTAATTCAATTCTTTATCAAACAAATGATATCCTATACTTTTAATCTAAATTAAACAAAATTCAAATCATGGAACTTTAACATCATACCTATAATAAACAGTATGGTATGTTTTAGTTCAAACATTATCCAGAGCATCATGTGGGATATTGGGGCCACAGTTTCCTGATTTGTTTTATAGCACCGCCTTCCTTGAATTCAATTCCATTCTCCAATCCGACTATATCAATCACTTTCAAATATTTTTAGAGTCGAATTCAAACATGATACACAATACTGGATATCAATTGATGTATTTCTACAATTCTGCACAGGGTCTCTTTAAGAGGGGTTTCGAAACCTACATTTTAAAATATTTGACCGTTGGCATGGAGGTTTCGATACCTTTGACTATTTTTGCATTCTGTCATAGGTGTTTCGAAATCAGACCCAAAATTGCGTGTTTCACTTTTTAAAAACTTAAAAACTTTGAATTATTTTTGCAATGTTTGAACAAATTCAATTGAGTCCAAAACACATTTTGCTCTTATTTGTTATATCAAAATATAGGTTCAACAAAAGGGAATGAAGATGTTGGTGGTGAAGGCAATGGATATATTGGCGGTGAAGGCAATGATGATGCCGATGGAGGTCGTGGTCTTGGTGGTTTTTTGGCAACCACTTCTTTATCTTTCAACAACTTGGAAGGTTGCATCTCTGGTGGTGGTGATGGCAGTGCTGCATTTGGTGAGAGCTTTGTTTTATCACTAGCATTGTTTGAATTAGAAAGCGGAACATCTAATTTAGCATTTCGAAAGCTGAAATCTCCGGTTTCATCAACAATTAATGCTTTTCTCACCGGAAAATTCCCCATTACTTCTTTCTTTTGTTTCTCATTGGTAACTTCTTTTGGTTCGAAGAGCTAGGAACATGGACTCGAACCTTGGGAAGCATATTTAACGGGAGCTGCTTCACATCGTCAGGGTTCAGTTTTTCTGTGGCTTGAACCCTGATCGGCAACATAGCAGATGATGAGGATTTTGGTGAACCATTCGCCCTCTCGGGAAGTACTGAAGTTGGTGTCACAGGAGAAGGGCAACTTGAGCTGTTATCCGAATAAGATTTCCTTCAAGAGCTTTCCGAACGTTTTCGCCTTCAAACTGAACTCCTTGTTCTCATCATCTTCATCGGTCATATCGAATTTCTCTCTCGCTATCATAATCAATCCATTGAGTGTTTCCACAGCAATTTCAACTGCCAAAGTCAAAATGTAAGAACACTATATAGTCATCACCAACATGGAAGAACAACGTCCGGAAATTTTACTGCATACCGAGTTTATAAACTTTTTTGCATTTTTCATTGTCATTCTCATATATATCATATTTGTATTTGTAGAAAACAGACTGTGTAGAAAACAGACTGTAGAAAACAAACAAGTCTGTTATTTTTATTCTTGTGTACATTCATTCAGCAGAACATATTACATATTTATATACAAATTATGCCTCTAAACTAGGAAACTCTAAGAAAGGAAACTAATCCTAGGAGATGTAATCCCTTGAAATAAGGGATTGAAAAACAGAAAATAATTACAGAATCTCTTAACTTAAGGGATTGACAACTCATTTCTATAATTCCTACACTCCCCCTCAAACTTGTGTATATATGTTGTATATACCCAGTTTGAATGACATCTTATCAAAAGTCACTCGTAGAAGGGCTTTGGTGAAGATATCTGCCAGCTGTTTCTTCGTCGGAATGTACTGTAGTTTTGCAACTCCATTGTTGACCTTCTCGTAAATAAAATGTCTGTCTATCTCAATGTGTTTCATTCTATCATGCTGCACTGAGTTTTTTGCTATACTCATAGTGATTGACTGTCACTAAAAATCTCAAAATTCTTCTTTTCATCTAAGTCCAGTTCTGTGAGCAGTCTTTTAATCCACATTCCTTCACATATTCCGAGAGCCATTGCTGTAAACTCTGACTCAACACTACTTCGAGAGACAACAACTTGTTTCTTACTTCTCCAAGTCACCAAATTACCCCAAACGTAGGTACAGTAGCCACTAACTGACCTTCTATCAGTTAATTCACCTCCCCAGCTTGCATCCGTATAAACATTTACTGTTCTGTCTTGATTTTTTCTAAATATAAGTCCAGCTCCTGGGGTAAATTTCAAGAACCTTAAAATTCTGTTAACAACTTCCAAATGTTCTTCTCGAGGATCACTCATATGTTGGCTGACAATGCTCACTGAGTATGCAATATCAGGCCTGGTCAGTGAAAGGTAGATTAACTTCCCAACTAACCTTTGGTAGGTTTCCTTGTTTACTGGATTTCCAGTCCTTTCCTTGCAAAATTTCAAGCCTGGCTCCATTGGAGTTTCAACTAGTTTGCAGTCGAGCATCCCAGTTTCTGCAAGAAGATCCAAAACATACTTTACGCTGGTTTATGACCAGCCCTTCCTCGGACCTTGCAACTTCCATACTCAGGAAATACCTCATACTCCCTAAATCCTTGGTTTCAAACTCCTTTGCAAGATTCATCTTTAGTTTTTCTATTTCTTCTATATCACTACCAGTTATAATTATATCATCTACACATAGACAATTAGGAGGGTTATCTTACCACTCGGTGTAATTTTTCTGAATAATGTGTGATCCGCTTGGCTTTGTTTGAAACCATTCTGTGTCATAGCCTTAGCAAATCGATCAAACCAAGCCCTGGGAGACTGTTTTAAGCCATATAAGGATTTATTAAGCTTGCACACAGTTTTCTTAGTGACCTTTCATTCTAATCCGGGGGGGGGACCTCCATGTATACCTCTTATTCAAGGTTCCCATTCAGAAAAGCATTCTTTATGTCCAGCTGATGCAATTTCCAGTCCATGTTAACAACTACTGATAACAATATTCTGATGGTATTCAATTTTGCAACCAGTGCAAAAGTCTCCTGGTAGTCGATGCCATAGGACTGAGAAAAACCTTTAGCAACCAGCCTTGCCTTGTATCTTTCCACACTCCCATCCGAATGATATTTGACTGTGAATATCCACCTATATCCAGCATCTCTCTTCCCTTTTGGAAAATCTGTCAAACTCCATGTCTTATTCTTTTGCAACGCTTTTATCTCTTCTTCCACAACCTTTTTCCGCTCAGGAGATTGAAATGCTTCTGTCACATTTCTTGGGATTTTCACAATGTTAATGCTGGCAGTGAAGGCCCTGAAATTATACTGTAATTTCCCATATGCAACATACTTATTTATGGGATGAGCAGTGCATTTTCTTACCCCCTTCCTAATAGCAATAGGAAAGTCATCAAGATCAACAGTAGTAGCCTTTTGGTAACCATCATTACCTTCTGTTTCAGCTGCAACAGGATCTGAATCTGGTTCTTGGCAAATGCTAGGCTGATTGATTTCTTCAGCAACATCTTTCCTTCTTCTTGAGTAAACACTGAGTTGTTTCGGTTGGGGAGTTATGGTTTCAGGGTCATTGTTAGGTGCATTTTTGGTAGTGGTGGAAGGTGTTTTGCACGGACTAGAGTGCTGAGATAAGGAGGAAGGCAATTCATCAGAGTTATTTAGGTTATTCCCATCACCCTCCCTAGGAACTGGGACAGTGCTAGCCGGCTTTGAAGAGACAGTAATAGGTAAGGAAAGGATAGGCTGTAAAGAAATATCGGTTTGAACAGTTTGAAATTTCTTGTAACTAATAGGCTGTAAAGAAATATCGGTTTGAACAGGCTGAAATTCTTTGTAACTCTCCCCCTGAATTACTGTTCCTGAAAAATAAGGTTGGTTTTCAAAAAATGTAACATCAAAGGAGACATATGTCTTTTTTGTGGAAGGTGAGTAACACTTGTAACCCTTCTGACTCGAAGAATAGCCTAAGAACACACACTTTATGGACCTAGGATCTAATTTCCCTCTATTGTGGATATGAACAAAGGTTGTACACCCAAATACCCAAGGAGAAAGACTTGAGTTTAAATGTTTAAAATGGAGATACAGCTGAAACAGAACCTTAGTAGGAATTTTGAAATCTAAGGTCTTACTTGACATTCTATTGATGAGGTAAGTGGTTGTAAGAAGAGCATTCCCCCAAAGATACTTAGGAGCATTAGCAGCAAACATAAGAGACCTAGTAACCTCTAGAAGATGTCTATTTTTCCTTTCTGCTACCCCATTTTGTTGAGGTGTGTTGACACAAGAAGTAAGGTAAACAATGCCTTTTTCCTTAAAGAAATACCCAAGGGTTTTATTCAAATACTCACTCCCATTGTCACTCCTTAGAATTTTGATTTTTGTGTCAAATTGGGTTTCAACTTTTTGATAAAAACTTTTAAAGAGAGACTCAACCTCAGTTTTTTCTCTCATTAAGAAAACTCATGTTGTCCTAAAGTAATCATCTATAAAAGACACAAACCACTTATACCCAGAAATACTTTTGACAGGAGAAGGGCCCCAAATGTCACTATGGATGATGGAAAAAGGTGTTGTTGGTTCAAATTTTGCTGGAATATATGGTTTTCTGGTGTGTTTGGCCATTTGACAAATTTCACAGGAAAACAAAGATGAATCTTTATTAATGAATAAGTTCAGTAACATTTTGGAAAGATAGAACAAATTAGGATGACCTAATCTAGAGTGCCATAACATAATTTTATTGGTATTGAGATCAGAAGATAAAATTGGTTTCCTAAGAGCACTGGATAAGGCATGATTATGAGATGCTTTACCTCCAGGGTGTACAATCCTTTGCCCAGCCTAGCACTGCCAATCACCCTCTTCGAGCCCCGTGCCTGAAAAATGCAACCACCAGTACCAAACACAACATTACAACCAAAATCTTTAATTAATTTGCTGACTGACAACAGATTGCATGCAAGTCTAGGAACATAGAGGATATTATGAAGTAGTAGATTTTTGTTTAATGTAACATAACCACTCCCTTTGACTGTAGTGAGAGAGCCATCTGCTATTTTGATAGAAGCTGGTAAGCTGCTTTCACTATATTCTTCCAAGAGATCAATATTTCTTGTCATATGATCTGATGCACCCGAGTCTATTATCCATTGTACCGAGGAAGCATATGGATTATTTCCATCATTAGTAGTATAAGTCACATTTATAGGCTTGGCTGTCATACTGCTCAAAATCTGCTGCAGTTCCTCTATCTGTTTCTTGCTAAAACTGCTTGAGGAATCATCTTGAGAGGCAATATGAGGCTCCTTTTGAAACCTGAACCGTGTGGGCTGCCAATCGGCTGGTTTTCCGTACAGCTTCCAACATTGATCTATCATATGGTCTGGCTTCTTACAATGTTCACACCAAAGGTGATTTTTCCTCTATTGCTTTGAAAATTTGAAATTTGAAATCTGAAAATTAGATTGAGAGGGGCTGGTCTGGGAAGTGATTTCGGATGCTGAGGGATCCGGATTAGCCATAAAAAATAGAGTTGAATAGGAATTGATTTAAAGAGAAGCAGAAATCGGATTGATCGCTCTAACGTGATACCATGTAGAAAACAGACGATGTAGAAAACAGAATGTAAAAAACAGACAAGTTTGTTATTTTTATTCTTGTGTACATTCAGTAGAACATATTACATATTTATATACAAATTATGCCTCTAAACTAGGAAACTCTAAGAAAAGAAACTAATCCTAGGAGATGTAATCCCTTGAAATAAGGGATTAAAAACAAAAAAATTACAGAATCTCTTAACTTAAGGGATTAACAACTCATCTCTATAATTCCTACAGTATTTGTATATCCACTCATCACTCATCTTCGACGTGTCTCCAAAGCCATGCAATGCCTTGCAAAAGTATACCAGCACCTGTTTGAGTCATTTCATGGAACAGTTAGAATAGGATCAATCAAAACACTCCATATGGTACAGAACAAAGAGGAGGTTTTCGGGTTTCTACCCTTGAATGTGGTTGGGGGCAATCCATCATGTCAGAGTCGTTTATCGGAATGATAGGCAGCAGTTGGAAGATGTTAATCTGAGTTCGTGGTTGTGCGGTAGTTGTTATGGATGTCGATGTTTGCAGAATTCGTGATAACTGTCCATGGCTTGTTGATTCTGGTATTGGATTAATTAAAGTGGTGCTTGAATTCATTGAAGTGGGCCAGGATTCCATACGGTACTTCCTTGTTGCAGTATTCAATGGAAATGAATTAAACAATGTGGGTGCTGTGCAAGGTGTTCGAAATATCAAATTGGTGAGTGGAGGGATGGGTTAGTGGTGGCACCTCGCTTTGAGGGGAAGCAGATTACGCGTTCCTGTGTCCTTTTCTTAGGGGAAGCAGATTATTGTTAATTCTTTGGTTAGTATACTGGGTATGTCGTGTGTGAGTTGCACTGCCAATGTTGATGCTTAAGTGATTTTTTTTATTGATACTTATTTGGTGTACTTTTTTTCTCTATTTAATAATAAAGAGGTTTTTTAACGAGGTCTATATTATATTTCGTTTTGTATGTGTACTTTTTAATACGATACAAAACACCCCTTTTAAAGAAAACTTCAAAATAAATAGAGATGTAAATCGCATGCACTCTTCTACCAAAAAAAAAAAAAGCAGAGAACAAATAAGAAAACGAAAGCAAGAAAGGAAGAAGATCCAAATAATTACCTGGGGAAGTTTGATCGGTAATTTCCGAACAAACAACATCGGTGAAAATCCACAGAAAGAGTACGGCTACGGCATGTTCAACTACAAACTCCGACCAAAGAGAAAACTGTCCAGGTCTTTCAAAACGAAACACACTGAAAGGTAAAAATATACATGCAGAAACAAAGAAGATGAAGCAATAAAACGTATTTCTTTCTAAGATATAACGACAAATTAATCAAAAAATAAATAAATAAAATAAAGATAGAACAAGATTTCAGGACAAAACAAAACCCACACTGGGGCCGCTGTTCATGTTCTGGAAGCCAGGATAGAACAGCAACAAGAGCCGGGTTATTTATGGAAACCAGCTCCTCATGTTGTTCAAACCCTTCGGCTTTGTTGTGTTTGTTTGTTCATCTGTCTGTGTTTCATTACAATCTCATGGTTTGGTGTTTTAGGGTTAGCCTTTTCAATTTGCAAACCACTTAACGGAAAGTGGATGATGGGTTTGAATTGGATGGTACGTAGGTTTCTGTTCTTGATTTTTTACTAAATTTGATTTAATTTTCATCGGTTTGAACAGGCTGTGATTGTTCGTTGATTCCCCGGTTTCTTCATTAGTTCTTTAATATTTCCAAGTTGATAAAATATAGGATAAATTTTCTATTTGGTGTTCCATATATGATTGTGTTTCTATTTTGATCATCTAATTATAATTTTTAAAATTTTGCCTAATCTACATTTCTTTACTATTTTAGTACCATGTCGCCAATTTTGATCATTGATTAAATGAAATTTATGTGGCATAGTATAATAATAGTTTTAGTTCCAAAAACTTATATATTTTATCAAATTATGCCTAATTCACTATTTTTTTAATATCTAAAAGTTTTATCAATTTTGTTTCTCATTATATTTTGAAACGATTTTTAATTTTTTAATTATTTATTTATCATTTCAATAATAATATTTTTTGGATTAATATAAGATAATTACAAGGCTGTTCGAACATGAGATCTCAAGGAATAACAATAATTCTTTTACCACCGAAGTCGCTTGTTTCGTGCAATAATAATGTTTAAATATTGATAATTCATTTAATTATTTGAATTATGATTAATTTAATAGAATGTGTAAGTTTTGGGGCTACAACTGTTATTATATTATACCACATCACCATTTTCGTTGAGTCGACACCGTATATAATGACGGGGAACCAAAGTAGAAACAAAACGCAGCATCATGTATGGTTTTTGAAAGAAGAGTTAAGTGACTAAATAAAAACATTAGAGTAAATGAGGTACCAAATAAAAATTCAATTTAACACTTTAAATGTTATATCAAATAATGAACAAACTTTTTTTTCTTTATTATTTGAGCAAATATGAAAAAGTTAGGATCTTCTTTAAGCAAATTCGAAAAAATAGACATTTATTCGATTGTTTTAAAAATTTAAATTTGTATTTGAATCGATCCGAAAATGTTAAACATTTATTTGACCATTGAAATGCCAAGCCCCTATGTAAATCCCTAAAACGTTAGGTTCGCATTTAATAAATTTAATATATAAATAAATATGTCTCATTTGAATCTGAAAATATGACTATAGTCACAAAATAGTCATACCCGTACATATAATATGCCTTCAATTCAACACTTTTGACCTAATGAGGTATTTATCTAACAAAGAAATCAAACAATTCAATATATAATTTTAATTTAATATCTTTTTATAAAGATAATGTTGTTCAATTTAGGATATATTATTATTAAAAGATTTAATCTCGTAATCTATTAAAAATAATTTATTATATTTAAAAAATAATAAATATTATATTTAATTATGATTAAATCTACCGTTGCTTTTTTTTGATGATATAACACATTTCACCATTCTTATGGACACAAAGATTATAAAAGAAATTCAACACTTCAACGTAATAAACAGAAGATATCCATTCGCATTATGCCCGGCGTTCGCTTTAATTATTTATAGGAAATTGTATTCTTTATTCTCTAAATTTGATAACATTTTTAATTTAGTCCCTAACATATTTTATCTACAATAATCCTAAACTTGGTGATTTCTCTAATTTTAATTGTTTTAATGGTGTGGAATTTTGAGACCGTGACACTAAATCATTAAAATGATCGACAATTCTAAATTCATGTATTAATGTTAAAAAAACATTCCGATATCAAATTATAATTATTATTATTATTTTCCAAGCACGACGATTTAAATTTGTAGGTTATTTTATAATTTACCAAATCTTGGAGCTCGAGCATTCGTGTAATAGCGAAGAAATGTTACAACCTTAAACTATTCAAATACGACTGTGTGACAGTGTGAGTCATGGGCCAATTGATTTGTATTTTCGTACCAAATTGTAATTTTAATATCCATCTTTGGGCACTGACATGAATCCCCCACTTTGTGGGCCCTATTATCATTTCAATGTTTTCTAGTCAATATTTCATACTGAACTGATCTTTGGTTTCATTCACAAACTCTCAATTTTTATTCCTCTTTTTATATAACTAAAATGTGTCGATTTTCTACGTAGTTTGTAATTAGTTGTGTGATAATACATGTGTGATTATAAAATATGATTAATGTACGATCAAAATGAGTAAATTAAGTCCTAATAAGTTAGTTAACTTAATGGGATAAAATTTTAATTTTTTAAGTAAAATTAAAATTTTGAATTTAATATTGTAAATGAAATTAATTAAATTGTAATAGGACTATGCAATACTCATTGATTAATCAATAAGATACCTTTAACTAAAAAAGCAAATTAAGCAATGTTCTTGAGATTATATAGTTTCAATTGAACTCGGTGAAATCAGGGATGGGCATGGAACTTTAGTCTGGATTGATCTTATATGGTCACTCCTTTTTTCTTCGAAAATCTAGGTTTAGGTCGAGTCGTGTTTCTTGGAAGATAAGATTGATTTGACTTCGGGTGAAAAATTTTCAACCCGAGATAATAAATTTTTATGAATAATTATAATAAAACTCACCTCTCTATATTTTTCAATTAGATTTCTATATTACCAAACAAAAATAAGAATATATATATATATGTTGGGATACACTTACACTGTGTAAAACTTTTTTAGTTTTACATCTTTTTAGAATTGATGAATTGAGGAAAATCAAAGGTTGAGATTAATTCTTTTTTAATGAATATCTTCTCATTTTTTATATCCTAAAACAATATAAAACTATTTTTTTTACAAAAAATATATGAAAGAAAACGGAAGTTAATATTTGATTTAGATAGAGGTGTAAGAATTAAGGTTGAATAAACAACCGTATGTTTATATTTATATTTGTTTGTTTATTTTTAAAGATTTTTGTGTCCGTTTAAACTTTTAATATCGTGTTCGTTTATTTATTTTTGAAAGTATTCATGTTCGTTTTTTTTTATTCGTAAATATGCTCGTTTAATATTCGCAAACATGTTCATTTATATGTTCACGAATATGTTCATTTAGTGTTCACAAACATGTTTGTTTATCATTCTTTTATATTTTCAATTTTTAGTTTTACCCTTTCATTTTATAAAGCTAAAGAAAAATGATAAAATGACACAATTAGTGCTTAAACTCCTTAAAATTCATAGTTTAAATTTTAACTTTTATCATGTGTTCAATTTAGTCCATACTTCACAAATATTTAAACTGTAAAAGAATTAAAAGGAAAAGAGAACCGGATACACAAGTTTAAACTGTAAAAGAATTAAAAGGAAAAATGAACTGAATACACGAGTTTGTTCATGAACATAAATAAATGAGCTCATAAACGAGTTTGTTCATAAACATAAACGAACCGAACACATCTATGTTTGGTGTTCTTTCGTTTATTAAATGAAAATAAAAAAAATTATTCATACTTGTTTATTTAGCTTAATAAACGAACACTATATAAACAGTTCACCGAATGCTCTGTTAATTTACACCCCTAGATTCAGATTAATTGATTAATGAATCATTGAATTAGATACTAATAATTATAAAAGAAATATAAAAAAATGAAAAGAGAAGAATATTTCAAATGTTCAGTTTTGGTCCAATTAGTTATAAATATTTAGTATTATCGGAGAGACTGCTTCAAAATTAAATATAAAAATATATGTAGACATTAAACGTGTTTGAAGGATTTTACATACTACATAGGCCAAAAAGCATAGAGGAGTCAAGCTACCAAGCCTTTCTGCTTCCTAATTTTCTTGTATTTTTGTTTTCTGTGTCAAACAAAATTCCCAAGAAGATTATAAAATTCATAGCTTGAAAATCAAAGTGTTCACAAAACAATCAAATTTTAATATATATATATATATATATAGGCATAGACATAACCCACAAGCTGTATTTTCTCAAACAACAACACATCACTCTTTGTTTTAAGCTTTCTCTAAGGAAGGGAAAAAAAACATCATGCAGCAACGTTGTGCTTCATCTGCCAAGAACCTGTGCCGCAAAATACTTCTACCCGAAGGCGCTATCCGAGCGACCAGGCCGCCCCTCTGCGATATCTTCATCAACCATCGAGGGACCGACACGAAAAGGACCATTGCCGGGTTGTTGCACGACCATTTATTAAGGCTGGGGCTAAGGCCTTTCCTCGACAGCATGAACATGAAGCCCGGCGACAAGCTGTTCGGGAAGATTGACCCCGCAATAAGGAGCTGTAAGCTGGGCGTGGCCATCTTTTCACCCAATTATTGTGATTCTTACTTTTGCCTACACGAGCTTGCGTTGATGATGGAGAGCAAGAAAAGGGTTATACCGGTGTTCTGTGATGTGAAACCATCGCAGCTTCAGGTTGCTGATTACGGGACTCATTCCACCGACCAATTGCGGAGATTTGATCGGGCGCTTGAGGAGGTTAAATACACCGTTGGCATTGCATTTGATACTTTACTAGGGTATGAAATAGCTTCTAATGCTTAAAATACAGTCTGAAAATTGAAAAATTGTTCTTTAGTCCCTCTAAAATTGAAAAAAAAATATAAGTGAATGATGGTAAAATTGCATTTGGACCCAAAAAAAATTTGTAATTGCCTTTTTTACGCTTCTGGATATGTAGGGACTGGTCGGCTTTCTTAAATGCTGCAGCCGACGCTGTTAATAAGAACTTGGTGGAATTGGAAGCTGAGAATTCAAGTAAATAGGCTACATATATCGTGGAAGGTCGTCAACAAAAATGAAGATAGTTCTTTAATTGTTAAAGGAGTTAAATTTCAGCCTTAGTTAATATTTTATTATTTTCTCTCAAAAAATTAATCATTTTTGGTGGGGAAATCTCCAAATAAGCTGTGAAATTCTTTTGATTTGTTACAATTCTTCAGGGATACGAATGAATATTCTTTTGTAATAAGGTCATAAATGCAATAAAATTACATTTTTTTTTTGAAAAAAAAATACTTGTTCTTTGTTCGAAGCTGATGCAGGTAGGGGCAGGGCAGGAAATTTCGATGATGAATTCTGGGTTGATACCCAGAAATTTAATTTTTTATATATAAAGTGTAATGGGAATTTATTTTCCTGCTAGAAAATTTCCAGGAGATTCTCCAACTGTAGCTTTATAGAGGTAGAGGAGAGAGGAAGGAGAAAAATCAAAAGCCTATTCTATTTAGGTCAAATCTGATTTTGGTCCCTGAAATATGTTTTGGTCTCTCTATTTTAATTTTACATAATACATTTTCTTTACTTCTATATTTTTGTTAACTAGTCCAAATAAGTAATACTATTAATTATTTCCATTAAAATGATGAGACGAGCTGTTTTAAAAGGAAGACATTATAAAAAGATCAATATGTTAGAATGTGGAGCTGGGAAAAGGGGTGAACAGTATCAAAATTTAGAGTAAATTATCAATAATCAATTGGTTTAGCGGGATGAAACACTAGATCCCTTAAATAAGGTTAGAAATTCGAATTTTAATAATTAGTAATGAAATAAATTAGGTTAGGATGATCATTTTTAACTCTATTATACCTAATCCATATTAATAAATCAACGTGAAACCTTCCAATGTGAAAGTCATCATGCAAAACGTTTGACCATTAAATGTTTGACTAGCCATCATGCAAATCTACCCAAAACTAAACCTGATATGCGTAAAACCTTCCAATGTGAAAGCCAAGTTTCTAGCAAAAAAAATTTCAAGTACTAACTTGTGATAAAACGTCTACTTTAGATACCAAATATATAGTTAAAAATACTCAATATCAAAACTTCATTTATATTATTTTATTTTGTTAAATACTCCAACTATTAAAAGTTTTAAAACAATCTTTTGATTATATGATATTGTTTTATTGAGTTCACTGATTATTAAAAATTACAAAATGATCACATGATTATTCATATGTTTCAAATTCTTCATTTTCTGTTAAAAATGACAATAGATTAAGTTGGACGTTAATATGCTAACTATTAATATGATAAAATTTGATCTCAAAATCTCAAACGACTATCATATCTCAATCAATAAATTAACGTCTAACTTAAATTATCATCAATCTTTAACAAAAAAGGACGAGTAGTCAAGTAACTATTTAGATATTTTTAATAGTATGATAAGATGATTATTCCTCGTGGATGACCCGAGTTTGAATAATATTGAAATAAGATAAATAAAGTAAAAAAAAGTGTGATTTGTAAAATTAAAAGAACAAGTATTTAATGACGTTGTGCCCCAACAAAGCCAAGATCAGACAGCCACTTCATTTGTTAAACAAAGGACTATCCTCTTTCCGATCTGCATTTTCCATCATAAAATCCAATCTCTTACTCTATAAGCTCCCCCGTATGATTCTTGCCGTCCATCTTTGCCTATGGCATTCACAATGATGTTTCTTATCGTAGCTCTGTTTAGCCTAAGGCTCGCACACCAAGTGACTGAAGTAAGTCCAGTGAAAAGCCATGCACCTGATGGAGCTCACACTCGGTTCCTTCTCTCCAAGGGGGTTGCCCGTACACCTCCAATGGGGTATTAGTTCTAATTTTTTCTATCTTTGAAATTGTTTTTGGAAAGAAAAAAAAAAGCTGGTCTTCATTGTTGCAGATGGAATAGCTGGAACCACTTTCAGTGTAATATAGATGAGAAGATTATGAAAGTACTTAAATACTAAGTAAATCTTTCTTGAATTATGCTAATTATCTGCTTTTTTTAATGCTGGAGAAATCAAATGGTTTATACCATTAATGGCATAAGGAGAATGGTCACACTGATGTCATTTACTCTGCTGTCATTTCATTTTCATTAAATAAACCCAGATTTCACCTTCAAGTACTTGTTGGACTTATCTTCAATACCCATATTTAAATCTTTTTACTTTTTTTAAAGAAATTGGAGGAAGCTGATGAGCATTGAGAATAATTAAGTCTATATTTGGTAGATGCATGTATAAAGGGCATAAAGGCTTCGGTCCCTAATTGTCTAACAATTTTATTATTGCCAAGGAGGCTTTGGCAGAGTAAGGAAAGTCCCATGAGTGGAATCTTTTCTATATAAAACGTGATATCTTAATTAATTTATCTGTGGTTCGGGAGTCGATTACGGTCAAGGAAGGGTTAGCACCCTTGAACCGCCCTTTCGTACCAATTAATTGTCGGTTGTCTTAGTTGCGAAAATTTAAAATTTAAATTTAAATTTAAAAAAACTCGATGCAAATCACTTACCTTTGATCAATTGGAATTTCTGAACAAATGAGTCGAAGATGTTAGAAAAAAAATAACAAATAAGTAATGAATTAGGAAGAATAAAATAATAAATAAATGAATATGAATCAAATGGCAAGAATTTTTAAAAATACTAAAGTCAAAATAAATGAAGAATAAAAAAGATAAAAGGTGAAGAAAACGAGATAGGGAAAAAAAAATAAAAAAGAATATTAAAAAATAATAATTAGAACGAATATTAAAAACGTTAATTTTTAAAAGTAAATAAAAAAGAGGAAAAAGTGAAAGTGTAATATGAGAAAGAAATAAAATAATAAATAAAATAAAAAAATGGGTTTAAAGTTTGAAATTAGAAAATGCTAGAAAAACAAAATAAGGTAAATAAATAAAAGGATCAGAATGAATTAAATTAGACTTTGCGCACTGAAATTGACTAAAAACCAAACTGTAAAAAATAAAATTAGAGGGTTAATTCACAAAATATAAAAAGGTGTAGAAGGTGACCAATTTGAATGAATTGAGAATCCAGAGACGAAATTACAAGTGATGGCCAGATTGAAATGCGATTTAAACTACCAGGGACTGCGGAGAGAATTAAAGAATCTTCTATTTGCATAATGGTCCCTGCTATATATATACATAACCAAGCTTATTTTCGTTCATTTTCTTCACTCTCAACATCTCATCTCTCTCAAACGAGAGAGCTCCCGGTTCCTCCCAGCCGAATGCTGGCCACCACAGACGTCGCCGGGAAATCGCTTCGGCCGTCATAACCGGCGGCGGACAAACTCGAAACTTACACAAAACGCCCTCAACGCCCCTAAACCAAACCGAGCCCTATATCCCCTAGAAGCGACTCCTCCGACGTAGATCTAGGAAACTAACTCCGGGTTCTTTACCTTTTTCGCGAGACCGTTCGTTTCCCGACGACCGTTCACCTCCCCAATTTGCTCTTTTGTACGGTTGGCTTTGTTTTTGGCACTGCTTTGTTCTTTGTGGCTCGTTGTTTATGGACTAACTCCGGGTTCTTTACCTTTTTCGCGAGACCGTTCGTTTCCCGACGACCGTTCACCTCCCCAATTTGCTCTTTTGTACGGTTGGCTTTGTTTTTGGCACTGCTTTGTTCTTTGTGGCTCGTTGTTTATGTGGGTTTTGTGTTGGTATGGTCGTGTGGTTTGTTTTTTTGTGGTTCAATGTTTGTATTGTTGTGATATTTCTGTGTTTGGTGTGGGTTTTTCTGTTGGTCGTGGTACTGAGATGTTTTCTTGTTTTGTTCTCTCGATGGGTTCTTCGTTTCTAGGCTTCTGGGTTTACGGTTCTTTTGATGTGTGTGTCTGTAGATCTCCCCCTCCTGTCGGCCTCACCGGGGGCTTTTTATAGCCCCGGTGTTGGTTGTTTGGCTCCCGAAAATAACGGGATGTGGGTTGTTGCTTGTTCCGATTCCAGTTCATGGTACGGCCGCCTCGGGATGGTTCAGTCCCGTTGTGCGGCCGGAATGTGCGCTGGGCGTTGACTGCTTGGCTCCATGCTTCTGGAACCTCCTATGTGGCGCTGTGACAAGGCTGATGTTAGGGTTGTGAAAACCCTAAACGTAACCGGGCTGGATCAGGCCCAATGTTGGACCCTGGACTTGGACAGATCTTAGACCCAATCTTTGGACCTGGACCATAAAACAGAATAAATGAAATTAAATGAATAAAGTGAATAAAATGAAAAGAAATAATAAAAATACTAATAATAATATAGACTATATAATATATATATCTCAAAAAATATTTTTTAAACTATATATTATATTTAAAAATGTTTTCAAAACTATATACCATATAGTTTTCAAAAATGATTTTAAAAATATTATATGAGTTTTCCAAAATATTTTTAAAACTATATGTTATATAAAATTTTCAAAAAATTTTATTTTAAACTATACATATATTTTCAAAATGATTTCAAAAATATATGTTATATAATTTTCAAAATGTTTTAAAACTTATATATTGTATATAAGTTTTCAAAAACGTTTTAAAAAAACTATATTATATATATATTTTTGGAAACTGTTTTTTTGAAAACTATATGTTATATTTTTCAAAAACACTTTCAAAAATTATACTATATTATCGTATATATGCCTAAAATAAAATAAAAAAACTCAAATTCGGGTGAAAATGATTGTCTACAGCTGCCCCTCTTTGTCCTTTTTCGTGGAACGAAAAATAGGACAAAGATAAAAAGACACAAATTTTCGCTCGGTAGAGTTAAAGAATAACTCCCTGTCGGATTGAGCTGCGGATGACCCCTCCGTCGTGAAGTCAAGTCAATCTTGAAATGATATGGAATTGAATCGGAATGCGACTTCTTGTTGCCCAATTGTAGTCAACCTCGGTCTTTTCCTCAGTTTAAATACCTTGGTTAAAAATTCGGCTGGAAAATATTTCTTTGACTTCACCATCTGGTTGACAAGCCCTCGAGCTGAATCGAACTCGAAAAGTCTTCGTTGACAAATAGCTTTTCTCGACTTAAGCTATGTTGCTGAAAAACGATTTTTTATCACTGAGGCACAGTTAACCCAGGTCTTATTCTGGACTTGAAAATCTCGATTACAGCCGGACAGTAGTGTGATTGAGGTGTTATCGAGCTGATAGCCCTTCTTGCATTGAGCTATTCTGTAAGCCTGATTTGCCTCTAAGTTGAATATAATCGAACTCGAAGGTCTTTAGCAGATAGCCCTTCGCGACTTAAGCTATGCTGCAAATGATGTGCCTTGGAGCTGAGCGGAGTCGAACTCGAAGGTCTTTTGGTCACAGATAACCCTTCTAGCCTTGAGTTATGCTATAAATGATGTGTCGTTGAGCTGAGCGTAGTCAAACTCAAAGGTCTTTTGTTGGCAGACAACCCTTCTAGACTTAAGTTGTGTTGCAAATGATATGCCTTGGAGCTGAGCGTAGTCGAACTCGAAGGTCTTTTGTTGGCAAATAACCCTTCTCGACTTAAGTTATGCTGCAAATGATGTGCCCTCGAAGCTGAGTGTAATCGAACTTGGGGGTCTTTGGCAGATAGCCCTTCTCGACTTAAGCTATGCTGCAAATGATGTGCCTTGGAGCTGAGCGTAGTCGAACTCGAAGGTCTTTTGGTCACAGATAACCCTTCTAGCCTTGAGTTATGCTGTAAATGATGTGCCCTCGAAGCTGAGTGTAATCGAACTCGGGGGTCTTTGGCAGATAGCCCTTCTTGACTTAAGCTATTCTGCAAATGATGTGCCTTGGAGCTGAGCGTAGTCGAACTCAAAGGTCTTTGCTAACAGATAACCCTTCTAGCCTTGAGTTATGCTGTAAATGTTATGCCCTTGAAGCTGAGTGTAATCGAACTTAAGGGTCTTTGGCAGATAGCCCTTCTCGACTTTAAGCTATTCTGCAAATGATGTGCCTTGGAGCTGAGCGTAGTCGAACTCGAAGGTCTTGGTGGCAGGTAGCCCTTCTGGCCTTGAGCTAAGCTGCAAATAGTTTGTTTAAAAATGGCTTCCCTTTACGGGTCGAAAACGGTCATGATTCTTCCGGTGGTTCCCCTAAGCTGGTCTGGGAAAACCTACTGATAAATTCTGACAGCCGGATATCTTCCGTCGTGGAATTGAAATCTGGCTTGAAAATGTTAACTGAAAACATGTTTCTCCTGGTGGGTTTGAACCGAACTAGATTTGATCTGAACTGGTTCTCGAACCCATCTAAAATTGGTTCTGAGATCCGTATATATGTAAAGTCGGTTGAGGTGTAGCTTCTTGCTGCTGAGTTACACCATCGTTCTTTAAAGGTGCTTGCAAGTCGAGTATATCTTGAAATAGAATTGAAACCTGACTCAAAGGGCTGTAAAAAAATGTATGCTAAAATGATGACAAAGGGCTGTAAAAAAATGTATGCTAAATGATGATGTGATGCACCTAATTATGTCTAAGAGCATGCACATGAATGAATTATTTTTTATCTAGACTGGAGTCCCGTATTTGCATGCCAATTAGGTTCATGGAATCGATCGTGACCCCTTTGCTTCTCGGGCTTTGGCTTTATATTTCAAATCTGAGACTGTTCTGTTTGAAAATATTTTTCCTTTTTCTTGTTTTAGGAAGGAAAATGATAAAAATTCTGTAAAATATTGTCCGCAATTGAATCAAATTATAACATGAGTTCAAAGAATATCAAAGGAATCAATAGCTTTTAATGCTTTCAGGGTTACAGGTCTTTGACAAATGTTCAAAGGGACGAGTGGCTTAGGTGGCCTTCTATTTTCTAAGGTAAAAAGGAAAAAAAAAAGTCATTTTCTTGGTCATTGAACATGTTTGGCATTTTGATTGGATGCGGACAAATGACGCAACTAGCATCAACTACTAGGCCCTCTATTTCGGTTCTCCGAAATCTTTCATTTGTTCAAGTTTTGTAGGCCCTCTAACAAAGGTAGTGTAGAAACATCGGTCTAAAATGAAATTCTTGAGTGCTCGTGTGTAGTTGACTATAACAGGTATTTCTTAACTCCCTTAGTCCATTTACCGAAAATTCTTAGATAAATTGATTTAATTTCATTATCTGGCTAGCTGAATCCATAAAGCCGGGCATTTAACCAATTACTTAGAGGGACAACTTAACATTAAATCACTCTTATCAAGTCAACTGAAGGTTCATCTCATCACAGAGTCTCAGCCTGACAAGAGCAGTGGAGCAGACACCGAATTACCAAGTGTCGAGCAATGTCATGGTTTGAACGTAATCTACTCATAAGGCCAGGGCTTTCAAGTTTCCTCTATAACCAATTGTCTTAGAATAGCTCAGTTTTTTACGGATTTAATTTCTTAAGATTGTTAAGAAGAACCTTATAGCCTAGGTATTTGTTGAAAGTCAAAAATTTCATCTTTAGAGTTCAATTTTCAAGCAACTGACCTAAACTAGATTCACTTACTCGACTATTCCATCTGTGAAGATCATTATCATCACTGAACGTCTTAAAAAAAGTATAATAATGTCATATGCAAAGGATGCCCATGTTGTCTGCACCTTATGAAAGGAAAAGGTTTATTGGTTCATTGCAAGAGCAGGATATGGCGTTTTGAGTATATTTCTGGATGAGGTCAAAGTCCTTTGTTTTAAATCATGTTACTCCGTCAAAGGTCTGTAACTTTGAATCGTTTACGGAGTTTCTTAATTCAGATGATATTCAAAGAATTGTAAGTTTGCAAATGTGATTCGTTGCTTAACATCTTAAAGTAATAAATTTTATTCAAATGTTCTTAAAAATTGAAAAAGTGAAGAAGAAAAAAAAAACAAGTTCAAACAGAATGCCCCAAATGAAATGATGTCCCTCACTGGATGCCCCAAGTTGTTGAAGTCGATCCAGTTCTGGTTACGCATCTTTTGTACGACCTCTTGAATGCGTAACAGTTCTCAATTGTGTGCCCTGGGACTCCGCCGTGATATTCACAATACGTATTCTCGTCATACCACTTGGGGTATGGGGGCTTCATGGGTTCTACTGGATATGGTGACACTACATGGGTGTCAAGAAGTTGCTGATAAAGCTCTTTGTAGGTCATGGGAATAGGGTCGAAATGTTCCTTTTCCCTCCTGGAATCTTGTTTAGAAGTACCTAACGGTACAGCTGCAGTTGATTTGGGCTGGATTGTAACCTTTGCTGAAATGTTTTTGATGTTGTTAACCTCCATCCTCTCCCTCATAGGAGGCTTCTTACTGGCTTCCCCATCCTTAATCTTGCCTTGCTTTATGCCGACTCAATCATTTCTCCGGCCAAACCAAGTCTGAAAAGCTTCCTGATGTGATCGCCACCAGATGCCCGAAGTATGGAGCCTTTAGAGTCTGCACGAAAAGTTTCCGGGTTTCCTTTTCATCTAACGGTGGATGAACTTGCACAGCCAAGTCCCTCCTTTTTGCGTACTGCCTGAAACTCTCGTTATGCTTCTTTTTCAGTTTTGTAGCATAACTCGACCTGGGCCTTATGTCATGTTATGCTTGTATTGTTCCAGAAATGACTTGGCCAGGTCCTTCAAGGTCTTGATATTTGATCGGCTTAGCTGGTTGTACCACCGAAGGTGAGCCCGACAGACTATCCTGAAAGCAGTGGATCAGGAGTTGGTCGTTTCCTCCATATCCTGTCATTCGGCAGAACATGGTGATGTGAGCGGATGGGCAACTATTCCCGTCAAACTTCTCGAACTCCGGGGACTTAAATTCGGGGGAAGAACCAAGTCTGGGACTAGACTAAGTTCCGTTGCATCGATTTCATGGTAGTCATGGTCTCTTGACTATATTTATTGGTCCTCCAATTGTTTGATTTTTTCCTCCATCTTCCTCGCTTTTCCTCTTCGTCCAAATCCGGTACATGGTAATAACCCGGATTGTTCTTAGGGTTAAATACAGAGGACGAGGCTTTGCTTTTGCACAGATGAGTCCCCTCGAAGTTTCTGGTAGGATTTCAGGTGAGATAACCACTTGCGGGGTAGGTTGTATAGTTACCCTTCGGTGAACCTGCCCCGGGCGCACTGGTCTGTTGTAGGCCAACTAACTTGGCAACGATCTGATCAACCAAGGACTTGGTTCTTTGTGATTGTTTCCAGAGTATTTCGACTGTTCTGGTTATCTTGTCTTCTAGTCCTTCTGTAGTTTTAAACATATTCTCCTCGATTTGTAATTCTGGCTTCCATCTCTTCTTCTTCAAACGAGTGTTATGTGGATGGGGTGTTTCCAATGCTTGAGGCGGTGTATCCAGTATGTGTTCCCCTTGATGAGACATGTTTATTAGTTAATGTGAATGCAAAGAAAATAACAAAATGCAAAGAAAATAAGAAATGCAAAAGTCTAAAATATGATGCATGAAATGTCCGAGCATTGATCCAAAAAATGTGCTTGTTATTCTGAATAACCCTTATTGGTGACAAAAGTGTTACGTCTGAAGAGACAAAAAACTCTTTTTGATGGTACAAATCCTGTACAGCTTCTGACAAGTTGATTCGTCTTTTCACTAGTTGAATATCCTGTCGAACCATTCCGGCTCCTTTGGCTAAATGTGCAAATAATGAGATGCTTGCCCCAAAAAAAGATCTCGAATGACTGCATCTCCGACTTTCACTTTCTACGAGCTTGTTTCTAACGAAAGTGTCATTGGAGCCCCCATCGAGAGAAACTATCCGAAGCTTGCTTCTTGAATTCGTCAGTAATGGCATCCAGCTCAGCTAGAGTTTCACCATCTTGTTCTTGTTGTTTTCGAAAGGAGCGACCGGGTCAGTGACATTTTCCTCGTATTGCCCCTACAACTTGCCTTTGAGTATTCTTTGACCACGGTTGGACTTCTGAGTTTTTTTTTTATCTCTTTGTATTATAACCCATTTGTCCATTAATGCAGATTATTCATGTTTAACAAACACATTTTTGGTGGATCAACACATCGTTTTAAATTATGCAAACGATGAACACAAAAAAGAGAACAAAAAATAAAAGGGTTAGTGAGGTAAATCAAAACAATAATAAAAATGAAAAATGCTACCCACATGATATCTACCCACATGCTTATTATTCCTACCGGACATGATCTCTATCCCGCATGCTAATTTCAAACAAACCTAACCACATGTTTGTCTAGTTCGCATGCTTTGAACAGAAAATAAGCAGGAAATAAAACAGCCTAGGGTTGGAATGAGGTTTCGGGGTGGGCTCTAATTCCCTGTACTCTCCCGGTTTAGGTTCTAAAAAATGTACTCGAGTTCCCCTCGTCGGTGCCCCTTGGGCTTGCCAGACCCTTAGTCCTAAGCCCATTACAAGCTTGTGGGACTAAGTTAAACTCGAGAGGAAACATTCCCTTATGCCCGTACGGTGAATAAATCCACACGAGACATAAGGTATATGAATCCGAAGGCTACTTGCTAGGCCCGCACGGTGAATAAATTCACACGAAGGCGTCGCTTTCACCCCACTAAAATAGGGTTTGGAGCTCGGGTATAGAGCTTGAGATGAAAACTTTGAAATCCGAAATCATTAAAAAATGTTAGTACAACTATTTATTTGAAAAAATAATCAAAGGTAAATAATGGAATCGAATAAAATTTAAATTTAAATTTACCATTTTCGCATAAAAAGACAACCGAAAATTAATTTCGGCCTGACTCGCTTACCTGTCCCCAGCGGAGTCGCTAAGCTGTCAGAACGTCTTTCGGTTGGGCCCCGGAATTGGGTTTCGACTTGAGTGATTGGGTTGGGAGTCGCCACCGCCATTTTAAAATGAATTTAGGTGGGTCGGACACCATCTTACCTGATCTGCGTTGTACCAGAAACGTGTCGGGTTCGGGAGTCGATTACGGTCAAGGAAGGGTTAGCACCCTTGAACCGCCCTTTCGGTACCAATTAATTTGTCGGTTGTCTTAGTTGCGAAAATTTAAAATTAAATTTAAATTTAAAAACTCGAGCAAATCACTACCTTTGATCAATTGGAATTTCTGAAACAAATGAGCGAAGAGTTAGAAAAAAAAAACAAATAAGTAATTAATTAGGAAGAATAAAATAAATAAATAATGAATATGAATCAAATGGCAAGAATTTTTAAAAATACTAAAGTCAAAAAATGAAAGAATAAAAAAGATAAAAGGTGAAGAAACGAGATAGGAAAAACAAAAATAAAAAAGAATATAAAAAAATAATTAGAACGAATATTAAAAACGTTACTTTTAAAAGTAAATAAAATAAGAGGAAAAGTGAAAAGTGTAATATGGGAAAGAAAATAATAATAAAAAAATGGGTTAAAGTTGAAATTAGAAAATGTTAGAAAACAAATAAGGTAAATAAATAAAAAGGATCAGAATGAATTAAATTAGACTTTGTGCACTGAAATTGATACTAAACCAAACTGTAAAAAACAAAATTAGAGGGTTAATTCACAAAATATAAAAAGTGTAGAAGGTGACCAATTTGAATGAATGAGAATCCAGAGACGAAATTACAAGTGATGGCCAGATGAAATGCGATTTAAACTACCAGGGACTGCGGAGAGAATTAAAGAATCTTCTATTTGCATAATGGTCCCTGCTATATATTATATACATAACCAAGCTTATTTTCGTTCATTTCTCACTCTCAACAATCTCATCTCTCTCAAACGAGAGAGCTCCCGGTTCCCTCCCCAGTCGAATGCTGGCCACCACAGCCGTCGCCGGAAATCGCTTCGGCGCCCCTAACGGCGGCCGGACAAACTGAAACTTACACAAAACGCTCCTCTCAACGCCCCTAAACCAAAACCGAGCCCTATATCCCCTAGAAGCGCCTCCTCCGACGTAGATCTAGGAAACTAACTCCGGGTTCTTACCTTTTTTGCGAGACGTTCGTTCCCGACGACCGTTCACCTCCCCGATTTGCTCTTTTGTAGGGTTGGCTTTGTTTTTGGCACTGCTTGTTCTTTGTGGCTCGTTGTTTATGTGGGTTTTGTGTTGGTATGGTCGTGTGGTTTGTTTTTTTGGTTCAAGTTTGTATTGTTGTGATATTTCTGTGTTGGTGTGGGTTTTTATGTTGGTACTGAGATGTTTTCTTGTTTTGTCTCTCGATGGGTTCTTCGTTCTAGGCTTCTGGTTTACGGTTCTTTTGATGTGTGTGTCTGTAGATCTCCCCCTGTCGCCTCACCGGGTGCTTTTTATAGCCCGGTGTTGGTTGTTTGGCTCCGAAAATAACGGGATGTGGGTTGTTGCTGTTCCGATCTTCAAGTTCATGGTACCGGCCGCCTCGGGATGGTTCAGTCCGTTGGTGCGGCCGTAATGTGCGCTGGGCGTTGATGCTTGGCTCTATGCTTCTGGAACCTCTATGTGGCGCTGTGACAAGGCTGATGTTAGGGTTGTGAAAACCCTAAACGTAACCTGGATCAGGCCCAATGTGGACCTGGACTTGGACAGATCTTAGACCCCAATCTTTGGACCTGGACCATACAGAATAAATGAAATTAAATGAATAAAGTGAATAAATGAAAAGAAATAATAAAAATACTAATAATAATATAGACTATATAATATATATCTCAAAAAATTTTTAAACTATATATTATATTTAAAAATGTTTTCAAAACTATATACCATATAGTTTTCAAAAATGATTTTAAAAATATTATATGAGTTTTCCAAAATATTTTTAAAACTATATGTTATATAAAATTTTCAAAAAATGTTTTTATTTTAAACTATACATTATATTTTCAAAATGATTTCAAAAATATATGTTATATAATTTTCAAAATGTTTTAAAACTTATATATTGTATATAAGTTTTCAAAAACGTTTTAAAAAAACTATATTATATATATATTTTTGGAAACCGTTTTTTTGAAAACTATATGTTATATTTTTCAAAAACACTTTCAAAAATTATACTATATTATCGTATATATGCCTAAAATAAAATAAAAAACTCAAATTCGGGTGAAAATGAGTGTCTACAGATTGATTATAAAATTTTTATAAAGAGATAAGGATCTTGGATCATACATGCTTATCCATTACTTGTTTTGTCAAGATCCGTCATTCCAATCACTAGGGGTTAATATTCGATCGAGTCAAGTTGAATAAAAAGACTTTAAGTTAGTCGGGTTGACGAATCCTATTTTATAAGTCAAACTTTATTTGAAATTTTTTTGAGTCAAGTTAAATTTTTTAACTTGGTATGGGTGAGCAAAACTTGACTATTTTTTTAATATTTATTTATTTACTACCCACTAAACTCCAGATATCATTCATTTAACCCTGTTTGTGGAATTTTAAACAATACTGACAATGTATAGAATAGTTTTTAAACTCTATTTTTCTTTGTTTTCGACTTTGAATATTCTAACAGTATGTATCCTTAAATCTGCAGTCTTTCGCCGTTCTTTATTTACAGTAAATAGTTTTTGGTTTGATCTTTGAATGCATTCATATTTGTATGGTTGGTGCATTTTGTCTGCACTCAGTTTTCGTTACACTGACTTTGAATTTCAAATCCTTTTCTCAAACTCTCTTTATCATGTGGTTGTTGGGTTTATTTATTTATTGTTTTGAAAAATCTTGTGATTCCTTGCTGTCCATTTGTTAGTTGAAATAGTAAAATTTTTTAATCCTGCATTGTGTTCTGTTCTAATGAATTAAAGAATCCTTGCATGTGTCACAACCCGGCGTGACCTATCGGACTGCATCATGATTCATAATCCGGAATTGTTCTCACAATACGGCCAACTGGACTGGATCGAATCCCACGGAGGGCATTTCATAATTCGGAGGTCTCCTACGGAAGCTGCTCTCAACCTGGCGATGGGAGTAGCCTATTATCCTACCTCCCCTTACCCCATTACATATGAGAATAAGGGTCAGCTAATTTTTTAGGAACTTAGGATTTGAACTAAAAAAAAACCAAACATGTAAATCCTTTAAGAATGTTGATTTTGACAGCGGATGCTATTGTTTCAACCGGTTTAGCAGGACTTGGATACAAGTATGTAAATCTTGGTACGAATACAAAACCAAGTTTTTTCTTTTTTCTTTAATGGTGATTGCATGAGTTTTCACTGTTTTCCTTATGGTTGTCAAATGTAGATGACTGTTGGGCTGAGGGAGAAAGAGACAACAACGGTAACTTGAGGGCCAAAGCATCTACTTTTCCTTCTGGCATTAAAGCTCTTGCAGATTATGTCACTTAGGATCGGCTGCAGGGGAAGATAGGCTACCCTTGGAATATTTGGGACTCCCGTTAGGGGCAACGAGGAATTCTAGAGTGCTCTGGCAACCTTGAGAGAGTGGAGAAGAGACTCGCTGGTTGGAAATCGCAATATTTGTCCTTAGTGGGAAAGATATCACTGATAAAGGCAGTACTATCTAATCTTCCGGTTTATTTTCTTTCCATGTTCAAACTGCCGGCATTGGTTTATGCTGAAAAGTCAACAAGTGTAGGCAACTTTCGGTGGGTTTTTTGACAACAATATTTTCGGTGCAAGTGGTGCAAATGGCAGCTGAAATTGTTGAATATTTTGGATGGTAAAACTATGCAATTAGTCATTGAAATTTAGGGTACTTACAAATTAGTCCTTAAGCTTCAACTATAAATACCCTAGCTCATTTAATTTCAAAATCATCCCAAAACATTCTAGCTTTCTTACAATACTAGAGAGATTTTAGAGAGTTTCTTAAGAGTTGTTTTCTCCTTTTTTATCTAGAGAGAATTATCATTGTTTTCTCCTTGGTAGATCGAGAGAGATTGTAATTCCTATTTTCTCATAGTGAAATTCTTCTACCGTTGCCCGTGGTTTTTACCCTAAATTTTTAGGGGTTTTCCACGTAAATTTTGTGTCTCTTTTATCTTCATTTTTATTTTCTCAAATTATCAGTTGCGATTTTGCTCTATCCGATAGCCGTCTTCCGCAACAATTGGTATCCGAGCTAGATTAGAGTGTGTAATATCTACTTATTGTCTTTGTGGTTGCCACCAAAAGGTGGATCCTCCAACATAAGAAAGTAAGAAGTTATTACCCATTCTTTGAAGGTTCCAGAGAACTATTCACGATAGTGAAATAGTGAGAGCTATCCGTAATTGAAGATATGACAACGAAATTTGATATTGAAAAATTCAATGGGAGAAATTTCTCATTATGGAAATTGAAGATGAAGGCCATCCTGAGGAAAGACAGGTGTCTAGCAGCTATTAGTGAAAGGCCGGTAGATTTCACAGATGACAACAAATGGATCGAAATGGACGGGAATGCTATGGCAAACTTTCATCTAGCATTAGCAGATGAAGTATTGTCAAGTATCGAGGAGAAGAAGACAGCTAAGGAGATATGAGACCATCTCACCAAATTGTACGAGGCCACATCGCTGCACAATAAAATTTTCCTTAAGAGAAAATTGTACACTCTCCGTATGCCAGAATCTACTTCAGTGACGGAGCACTTAAATACACTGAATACTTTATTTTCTCAGCTTACATCCTTAAGCTGTAAAATAGGAGAACAAGAACGTGTCGAACTTCTACTTCAAAGTCTACCGGATTCGTATGATCAACTCATCATCAACTTGACAAACAGTAATGTTACCAGTCTAGTCTTTGATGATGTTGCAGCTGCTGTTCTACAAAAAGAAAATCGGCGCAAGAACAAGGAAGACAGACAAGTAAATCTACAACAAGAAGAAGCGTTGACAACGATGACAACGATGAGAGGGAGATCAACAAAACGTGGCCAAAGCAGCAGTCACAAACATGGTAGATCGAAGTCGAGGAGCAAGAAGAATTTAAAGTGTTACAATTGTGGAAAGAAGGGTCACTTGAAGAAGGATTGTTGGAGTCTAAATAAAAACTCCAATCCACAAGGCAATACCGCAAACACTTCAGATGATGGAGATGCTCTATGTTGTAAAGCATCAACCACCGTGGAAGGAAGAAAACGATTTGTAGATATATGGCTCATTGATTCAGGAGCAACATATCACATGACCTCAAGAAGAGAATGGTTCCATCATTATGAACCTGTCTCAGGAGGATCTGTTTATAGTTGCAATGATCATGCCTTAGAGATCGTTGGCGTGTGAACCATCAAATTGAAGATGTATGACGGAACAATTAAAGTTGTTCGAGATGTGCGGCATGTGAAAGGCCTGAAGAAAAATTTATTATCCTACGGATTGTTGGATAATAATGCAAGCAAGATTGAAACACGAAAAGGAATCATGAAGGTATTCCGTGGAATGCTTGTGGTGCTGAAAGGCGAAAAAATAGCAGCAAACTTGTACATGCTGAAGAGAGAGACTTTGCTAGAAGCAGAAGCCTCTGTTGCCTCATGTAGTTCAGATTCTGCAATGCTATGGCATCAAAAACTTGGACACATGTTAGAACAAGGAATGAAAGTCCTTGTGGAGAAAAAGTTACTTCCAGGCTTAACAAAGGTATCACTTACTTTGTGTGAGCATTGCATAACAAGTAAGCAGCACCGATTGAAATTCAACACATCAAATTCTAGAGGCAAAAGTGTTCTAGAATTGGTTCACTCTGATGTATGGCAAGCACCGGTTACATCCCTAGGCGGAGCAAAATATTTTGTCTCATTTATTGATGACTACTCCAGGAGATGTTGGGTGTATCCTATTAAGAAGAAGTCAGATGTGTTTTCAACTTTCAAAAACTTCAAAGCACGGGTGGAACTTGATTCTGGAAATAAGATCAAGTGTTTCAGAACAGATAATGGAGGAGAATATACAAGTGAAGAATTTGATGACTTTTGCAGGAAAGAAGGCATCAAAAGACAGTTCACAGTGGCGAACACTCCTCAACAAAATGGAGTGGCAGAGCGGATGAACAGAACATTGTTAGAAAGAACAAGAGCAATGTTGAGGGACGCAGGCCTAGAAAAATCATTATGGGCAGAAGCAGTCAATACCGTCTGTTATTTGGTGAATCGAGCTCCATCAACTGCAATAGAGCTGAAGACACCAATTGAGATGTGGACTGGTAAACCAGTTGATTATTCAAACCTCCATGTATTTGGAAGTATTGTGTACGTGATGTACAACGCCCAAGAAATTTCAAAGCTGGATCTAAAATCTAGGAAATGCAAATTCTTGGGGTATGCTGATGGAGTAAAGGGGTATCGCTTGTGGGATCCCACTGCCCGCAAAGTAATCATTAGCAGGGATGTTATATTTATAGAAGATAAATTACAAAGAAAAGAAGACGATGATAGCGCTGAAAAGTCAGAGACTACTCAGATAAATGTGGAAAAAGAGTTTGAAGAAGGAGATTCTTCTGAAGCAGAACCAGCACATGATGAACAAGAACCAGAGAGTTCTGAAGCTCCAACAACTCGTCAATCAGATCGTGTGAGAAGACGTCCCAATTGGCACTCAGATTATGTTATAGAAGGTAATATTGCATACTGCCTTTTAACAGAGGACGGTGAGCCATCAACATACCAGGAGGCAATAAACAGCTCAGATGCTTCACTGTGGATGATGGCGATGCAAGAAGAAATCGAAGCCCTTCATAAAAATAATACATGGGACCTTGTGCCACTACCACAAGGAAGGAAGCCAATTGGTAACAAATGGGTCTTCAAAATCAAGCGAAATGGTGACGATCAAGTTGAGAGGTATCGTGCAAGACTGGTGGTCAAAGGATATGCTCAAAAAGAATGTATTGATTTCAATGAAATATTTTCTCATGTGGTTCGACTAACAACAATTCGAGTAGTTTTGGCAATGTGTGCTACATTGGACTTACATCTAGAGCAGCTAGATGTTAAAACAGCTTTTCTTCATAGAAATCTTGAAGAAGGAATTTATATGCTCCAGCCTGAAGGTTTTGAAGAAAAAGAAAAGAAGAACTTGGTTTGCAGGTTGAACAAATCTCTTTACGGTCTAAAGCAGGCGCCGAGGTGTTGGTACAAGAGATTTGATTCTTTCATTATCTGCCTTGGATATAATAGACTTAATGCAGACCCTTGTGCTTATTTCAAGAGGTCTGGTGATAACGATTTTGTTATTTTGCTGTTGTATGTGGATGACATGTTGGTTGCAGGACCCAACAAAGATCATATTGAAGAATTGAAGGCACAACTGGCTAGGGAATTTGAAATGAAGGACTTGGGATCAACAAACAAGATTCTAGGGATGCAAATTCACCGAGACAGAAGTAATAGGAAGATTTGGCTTTCACAAAAGAATTACTTGAAGAAAATCTTGTCATGATTCAGCATGCAAGATTGTAAGCCAATTTCTACCCCTCTTCCTATTAACTTCAAATTATCCTCCAGTATGAGTCCTAGCAGTGAAGAAGAGAGGATGGAGATGTCTCGAGTACCATATGCATCAGCAGTGGGAAGTTTAATGTTCGCTATGATATGCACAAGACCAGACATTGCACAAGCAGTGAGAGTGGTTAGTCGGTACATGGTGAATCCAGGAAAAGAGCATTGGAATATTGTAAAGAGGATCCTAAGATACATCAAAGGAACCTCAAATGTTGCATTATGTTACGGAGGATCAAACTTACTAATCAATGGGTATGTAGATTCTGACTATGCAGGGGATTTGGATAAAAGTAAATCTACTACAGGATATGTGTTCAAAGTTACTGGTGGAGCTGTAAGCTGGGTTTCAAAATTGCAGTCAGTTGTGGCTACGTCCACAACAGAGGAAGAATATGTAGCAGCTACACAAGCCAGTAAAGAAGCAATTTGGTTGAAGATGCTGTTGGAGGAGTTTGGGCACAATCAAGAGTATGTCTCTCTATTTTGTGACAGTCAAAGCGCCTTGCATCTAGCAAGGAATCCATCATTTCATTCAAGGACAAAGCACATACGAGTTCAGTACCATTTCATTCGTGAAAAGGTGGAAGAAGAGACAGTAGATATGCAGAAGATTCATACTAAAGACAACATAGCAGATTTCATGACAAAGGCGATCAATGCTAATAAATTTACCTGGTGTCGATTCTCCTGTGGCCTGTCAGAAACGTAAGCAGCATGAAGGTACAAGGTAGAAAGAATGGTGTGAAGATATGATTGTTCCAATCAAATCTTCAAGTGGGAGATTGCTGAAAAGTCAACAAGTGTAGGCAACTTTCGGTGGGTTTTTGACAACAATATTTTCGGTGCAAGTGGTGCAAATGGCAGCTGAAATTGTTGAATATTTTGGATGGTAAAACTATGCAATTAGTCATTGAAATTTAGGGTACTTACAAATTAGTCCTTAAGCTTCAACTATAAATACCCTAGCTCATTTAACTTCAAAATCATCCCAAAGCATTCTAGCTTTCTTACAATACTAGAGAGATTTTAGAGAGTTTCTTGAGAGTTGTTTTCTCCTTTTTTATCTAGAGAGAATTATCATTGTTTTCTCCTTGGTAGATCGAGAGAGGTTGTAATTCCTATTTTCTCATAGTGAAATTCTTCTACCGTTGCCCGTGGTTTTTACCCTAAATTTTTAGGGGTTTTCCACGTAAATTTTGTGTCTCTTTTATCTTCATTTTTATTTTCTCAAATTATCAGTTGCGATTTTGCTCTATCCGATAGCCGTCTTCCGCAACAGTTTACACTAAATTGAATAGCATTTTCTCGAGATTTCTTTGGGGTAGCCCGCAAGACAGGAAAGAGATCCATTAGGTAAAATGGTTGGATGTCTGTAAGCCGATTGTTTGGGGAGGTCTCGGTATTAGTGATCTAAGGATTAAGAATTATGGTCTGCTCGGGAAATAGTGCTGGCGTTTTGGTTGGGAAGACTCCTCTCTTTGGAAACGCACTATGGCAGCAAAGTATAACATAGATCCGGCTGATATCTGTCCCCCTAACCCGAGGGATAGAGGTGTGTACTGGATATGGCGTGATATTCTAAAGACTTTCGACTTAAAGATTGGGGAGCAAAGCTTAAGAGATTATTGTATAATTCAAGTAGGCAATGGGAAGAGAGTGAAGTTCTGGCAAGACCTTTGGATTGGTAACCACCCGCTTATGACCGCTTTTCCTAGGATGTTTGCTCTTGCTGTGAATAAGGAAGGGACAGTGGCGGACTTCGGAACCAAAACAGATTCTGGTTGGGTCTGGGATATCCAGTTTAGAAGGAATGCTTTTGGCTGGGAGAGAGAGCCGTTCGAGGAGCTATTTCGTTTGCTGGTGGAGTTTGACAGACCTGGTTCTGGTTTTGACAAGTTTAAGTGGAAGGGGACATCAGATGGGAGCTACACGGCAAAGGTTGCAGAGGCTCTGCAATTTCCATCAAGAAAAGCAGATTTCGACTGGAAGGCGCTGATCTGGCAAGGTTTCGCTCCTTACAAAGTTGAGGCGTTCGTCTGGAGGGTTCTCCTCCGTCGGGTTCCTGTCCGTTCGGAACTTGTGAAAAGTGGAATAGTGTTGGCGGCAGAAAGTTGCTGTCCCATGTGCTCGGACGGTGAGGAATCGGTATCACATTTATTCTTTTCGTGTAATGTTGCATGGAGAGTTTAGGCAGCCTTCATTGGAATCTGGGGAATTTCTACTGCATTGCCGGATGATCCTAAATTATTTTTGTCAATGTGGAAGGAGCTTCTCTTTACTGTTTCTAAGTGCAAAACCGTTTGAGGTATCATCCATCTAGCAATGATTTGGTTGTTATGGCTTCATAGAAATGAGTTGGTATTCAACGGGAAGAAGTTGGATGTGAAACAGGTGTTGTTCTCTGTCAAGGTGAGAGTGGTTTGTTGGTTGGAAGCAAAGTTCCAAAGGTCCACTTTCAGGAAAGAGGATTTGATCGCGGACTTATCGCATGCTTCGGATGAGATTTTTCGAAAGAAGACTGAATTGGTGGCATCTTCTTGGAGCCCATCCTCCTCCGGGTTCCTTAAAATTTAACGTAGACGGGGCTGTGAGATCGGACGGAGGGGTGGGGGGAATCAGGGGTGTCCTCCGAAACAATTCGGGTGAGTTGCTTCTCTTGTTTTCATTAAGTATTGGGAATGTTTCCTCATTGATGGTTGTGGTGATGGCGGTGGAGCAAGCCTTAGCAGGTTTATAGCTTTGAATCGGTCTGTTAATTATAGGCTGGTAATTGAATCGGATTGTGAAGTATTGGTTAATTGGCTTTTGAATGTCTCTATGGTTCCGGGGGAATGGCGATTCTTCCTATTGCTTCCCGTATGGCTCAGGTGAAGGCGGTTATCAATTTCGTTCCTAGAAGATGCAATGCGATGGCGGACTGGTATGCCAAAAAGGCGATAGGGTAGAGGGGTTTTGTCAGGCCGAGTGCAGGTGCCAACGAGATTGGGGTGATGGTGGGTCTTGCTTCTGTTAAGGAGTGGAGCATTCTCGGGTTGAGGGAGAAGATTGCTAGGCCTAAGTGGAGTTAGAGGTTGAGCTGTTCGGTTAGGTCACCTATGTATAGCATTTGTCTGTTCGTTCCCTTTGGTTTTCGTGCGAGCCAGTTTCATTTTAATGTATTTCGTTTAGGGTGCACTCTTTTTCCTTCAATTAGGGTTAGGAAGGTTTTTTAACGAGGTCTTTTCCGAAATGTAACGATAGTTATGCTTCTGAATAAATTTTCTTACCTCTAAAAAAAAGGCTTAAAACTCGGGATATATGTTGATGCGGGGTAACTGAATGTTCCCTCGAGTATTTTAATTATGTGAACAAATTTTAATACAATAAAACATTCGAGAGTTTGAAAACTTTGTTCGATCTCTGCAGTAAACGAACCTGCAGTAACAAAATGTCAGGCTCACTTGGGCATGAATATCAGGATGCAAGAATTTTTGTTGAATGGTTTGGTTTCGTTAAGTTTGCAACTTTTTAATTTGCTTTAATGCATGATTCCGGCTAATAGGGTGCTTTTTTTTTTGAAGGGGATTGACTACTTGAAGTACGACAATTGCTATTATGATGGTTCGAAACCTCAAACGAGGTAGACTCATTCGCCGCTTGAGTTTATTACAAAGTTAAGATGTGACGTATAATTTTGTTTTGTGAAAGATATGCTGCAACGAGTCATGCATTGAGAAATGCCGGTCGGCCGATATTTTAGTCTTTATGTGAATGGTATGTGCATATGAGTTTATGTCAATAGCTTTTTGCAAAAGCTTAAGAATTGTTGCCAAAACAGAATTGTCCTTTTGCAGGGGATAAGAGGATCCTGCAAAATGGGCTAGTTCTTATGGTCATACTTGGAGGACTACTGGGGATATCAATGATACCTGGGCAAGGTTTAGTTCATATATACCTTAAGCTGATTAACAGGTTACGGTTCTCAATTATCCATTGATTAATTTCTAACCAATTTTTTCCGCATTTTTTCTAGTATCACATCGATTGCAGATTCGAATAACCTTTGGGGGAGATATGCTGGACCTGGCAGGTGGAATGGTATCTGCAAATTTCTAACTTGTTGCCTTGTTATGATTATTTCAATCCTTTTACATCTCATGATCGGTATAGTTTCATTAATTTAATCTGTAATTTTGAACTCACATAAGATCCCGACATGCTGGAAGTGGGCAATGGAGGGATGAGCATCGAGGAATACCGATCTCATTTTAGTATTTGGGCTCTTATGAAGGTGTGCCTCTTAATCTTGCACATAATCCCTCGTGATTACATACTAATGATCTTTCATTGCCAGGCTCCTCTCCTGATCGGATGCGATGTTCGAACCTTGAGTAAAAGGACTCTAAGTATCCTCGGGAACAAGGAAGTGATCGATGTTAACCAGGACTCGCTAGGTGTTCAAGGGAGGAAAATACGATCCAACAGGGCCCTAGAGATAATTGAACGCATGCGTACTTTTCATTTCCCACCCATTTTTCTCATCAAATCTTGTACAGGTATGGGCAGGGCCTTTATTAGGGAAAAGGGTGGTGGTAGTGTTATGGAATAGAAGCCAAACTAGAGCACTTATATCTGTCGGATGGAGGGAAATCGGACTCTCCCCTTCAAGTCTGGTCGCAGTTCGAGACTTGTGGAACGTAAGATTTCGTCCTCGTAGTTGGCTTTCCAATGGTTTAAACTTTAAGCTAATGATTGATGGATGATGTTTTTGAATTTGTGACATGATTTTTTATGTTCTTATTGCAGCATTCGTTTGTTTGGATGAGTAAGCGTTACAGAATGACCGCCGCTGAAGCTTGCAAGATGTATATTATGACAGCAGTTAGAGGCTGAAGGAGGATCTTAAGGAACATTTTCACAATATTTATAGCATAGTGATGAGTCATTAAAAGTTGTATCGCTTTATTCTTAACCAATAGTTGTGATTATTCAAATATAATATTTATTTAGGCACTCGTATCTTATTCGAATAAAATTTTATTTGGATAGTCAATAGTTCTGTCCGTATGAATAAATATGAAACAAATTAAGGTTTATTTTTTTTTATGTTCTTCCATCGTTAGTCCATGCGTAGAGTTATATAACCCAAATTTTTGTTTATCGGATTTAAAATAGTTAAAGAAGAATTTCAGTAATGAACAGATAGCTTAAAATAGAGGACCTGTCTATTTATTCAAATAGTACTTCAGGGTTTAACTCATCTCCCATGCAACACTGCTCATACATAGTAGATTATAAGACCAAAATCAAGGAACTTCAACGAGTGGAAGGTGGGGATTCGCCAAGGAGAAAAGCTGAGAAGAAGGCCAGTGAACTGCCTGGTTTGAAGCAAGGCACTGCATGTCCTGCTCCTCTAAATGTTGCAAACGTTAGTCCTTTGTACTCTTGGAACCAGCCGCTTACCTGACAAAAGATAACTGAAGCTGGTGAACAATATATATATATATATATATACACGTATGTTTATATTAGTTAGGGTTTTAGTTAATAAGTACTTTACGACAAGATGGCATGATTTCATGACAAAAACTAGCTAGAACTACCTTAATAGAATCAGAGCAGTTAAACTATGTCTTCTGATTTCAGTACCTGTTTTTGATGGTACCATGGTGTCCATGCCTTGATTATAGGCAATCCCAACGTATCTATGCAGTAACGGGTGGACAAAACAGGAACTCTTCCATCCGTGTCTCCACTGAAAACCAATCAAAAAGCAATCACCATGAGACATAAAAAGGAAAACAATAGCACATGGGAACTGTTTGAAACATGCATGGGGTTTACCTGTAGACCCAAATTCTAATTCCTGCAGCAATAAGTTTTTTGTAAATGGGAAGCACTGATGGTTTTGAATCTGTCCAATTATGAAATAGCTTCATGCTGCATAGGTGACGAGCAATATCAATGTGGTTTATGTCAGATTTAAACTCACATTTAATGCCTAAACTGACACTAAACTAAAGAAAAGTTCTGAATTTTAGGGATCAATTTAGAATCTCGATGATAGAGGATGTCAGGTGCAATTAACTCGAACATTGCTAGATGTGTAAAGCATAATTACTTGCAGATGCTCCAGTTCCTGAGATGGTGTCCATCGCTAACATGGAGAGCCTTTTGAACATCCGGTCTATTGTAGAAAGCTTTTGCATAATCATCAAGGCAAGGATCAAAGCCCCCCAATACCCTTGGGATCTGTTAAAATGCAAAAATCCATGAAATCACCATGTTAAAACTACATATTATGTTACTCGAATTCAAGTGCGAGTGTCGGACACGAGTATGAATCACCATATTAGACGATGTTCGTTTCAACATGACTTGGTACATTGATGAGTCATCTTTAGCAGCAGTGTCTGCAATGCACACCGGTGTGTATAGGCTGTATATATCGATCTCCTTGTACTGTTTAAACACTTCATCCACACTTTGGCTACAAGTTTTATTGCTCCATGTGTCATTGCTCTTGAAATCACAGCTTTCCCTGATGATTTTGTGAGTTTCATCTGATATCACAGCATGACTCCATGCATAATCCACTATGCCTCTCCAGTCCTCAGCATCATTTGTTTCTGGGTTCCCCAGCTGTTTCATAAGTAGAATATTTCAGTTACTTAAGCAAACAACAACAATCCCATAGTCTGGTTTGTGGAAAATAAGACCAGATTGACCATACCAAAATACCCTTGAGATCAATATAAAGTGAAGGATCCTTGTTGTTGTCATAAATGACCTCAGCCAGCTCTGGTACATATTTGCCTGTGAAAAAACAAGTCCATTGAGGATCAATATATTAGCCTAACCTGCACGACTGTGTCGTTAGAGCATAATTCGGAGATTTTTGCCTTCCACATATTTGAACCCAATGTGACTTCGAATCTGTGGAAGGTGACAAAACACGATCCAACGGTTCTAGTTAAAGATTAATACCTGCATAGCTTTCCCCAGCAATATAGAAGGTTCTTGTTCTGTATGAGGGAAACTCGAGGAACCACTTATGGAGGAAAGTGTAAGCGTCATTTGCTGGTGTAAGTAACCCCATGGAAGAAACAAGCACAAATCAGATACAGAAACCTTAACCTAAAAAAAAAACATGTTTTGTGTTAAACTCACCGGTAAACCCATCTCCTATGACATTGTAATCAGTAGAAGTATTTGAGTATGAAAATCCAACTCCAACAGGGGATTCCAGGAATAACATATTTGCTTCTGCATCATAATCGTATTAACAGTTAGACACTTAAGAGGGTATGGCATAAAAAGAGTCATAACTTAATTACATATACACAAGTGACTAGAAAATCGATACGCATTCTCGAGTTTTTTTTTTTCATACCTTGATTCCATGAGAAGTTGTTAAATATGATTCCACGCCCATCAGTGTCCACTAAGAAAGGACCAATCTCTTGAGTTGCACCATATCCCACGGAGGAGCACCCAGGACCTGAAACATAGAGAACTTTTGAATCATGTAAAACAATGACCTCCACTAAACAATAACATGTGAGAGTCATCATATTATTATTATAGCCTAGATATTATAGCAATTATGTTACAGAACAGTTCATTTTATACCCTACGAGTTCATAGGTCGAGGGGTACATCACACGAGTCGAATAATGTCCCAAGGTTCGGGGGTTCGAAGAGTTTGTGCTTGACGGGTTCGATCTCATAACCTATGGGGGTCATGAACGAGAGAGTACGGTACCACTTATATATGTATATTAATCTTACCTCCATTAAGCCACAGAACCAATGGTTTTTCGTCAGGGTGAGACATAGCCTCATAGAACCAATAAAAAAGTGCTCTCCCATTCGTTTCATTCACATTGACATAGCCAGCATAATGCCGGAAATTCACGACCGGTTGGCCTGGCAAGTCGATAACGAGATCATTATCATTTTCCGGGGAACTCAATCCCTTCACACTATACCAATGGCGACCACCTGCGACAGATGACAGTGTTGGAACAAAAGCTAACACAAACAAAACAGCAACTTTCTGTCCAAAATCCATGTTGATGTCGATGATGATTTGCGAGAAGATCAGAATGTCTATTTATACTGCTTTTCGATACAGGAACTATAACAAAAAGTGTATCCTTAGATACATGAACATTGCTTATGAAGATTACATGCAGGTACGGAGTAGGATTTTATGTTAGGAGACGAACTTAAACTTGGGGGAACTAGAATTTCAGAGGGCAAAAACAGATTTTCAATAGAAAATACATTGAAAAAATTTAAAATATATGACAATTTTAAATTTTCAGGAGCGACTGCCCCCACCCGTCCCTCCATCCATCCGTGATCACATGGATTTTAGATGGTTTCTGGAGTGTTCAAAAGGACAGTGGAATGGAATGTCTTTATGGTAATATGTTCATTGGATGATTATCCCCAGTAATTAAGGCTTAAGATCATCTTGCTATTTATCATAGCAATGATCATTTTCTATACCAAGGGGGAAGGTTTGATTATAAAATTAAATAGAGATATACTTGATATCCAATAGTATCTGTGATTACTTACCAAAAATTGAAGATTAATTAAAGATTTCAATGTGAGTTTATCCACTTGCAGTTACTAAAGGTCTTCAACACGAGTAAAGGGAAAAGCACTTATTAATGTAAGGGTAAACTATGCTTTTCATCACTCAACTTTGATATATTTATATTTTGATTACTAAACTTTAATTTTTTTTAATTTCATCGCTCAACTTTTGAGTTGCTTCGTTTTCTGGTTACTCGAACGTTAGATAAAAAATAACAAAGTGATATGGCATGTTTTCTACTGACATGTAAGCCGTCTCGTTTTCTCTCATTTTAACCATTCCATCGTCTTCCCAGTGTCACAACCAACCTCTTCAGGGGAAAATCAGACGAGTTGCAATAATGAAAATTTTGAAATATTTTTGAAATGATTTTAGGAAATGTTAGGAGTCGTCACCAACCATTTTAAGGTGCAGTTGAAACACCATAAAATTCGGGTAATTTTAATAAAAAAAATTTATTTTTATCAAAATACCAAGTTTAAGATATGCGAAAACCAAAAAATAAGTTCGGGAGTCGGTTACGCGTGAGGAAAGGTTAACAACCCCACAACGCCCAGAAATTGGTACATAGTTGATTACCCTATTTTAAGATTTGGAAATTTAAAGTTTGAAGTTTTATTTAATTTGGAAATCACTATGGATGCAAAGTTAAAGAGGGTGTTCGTTTATTAAAGCTGATAATATTCACCCCTAGCATGAATGTGGGAGATCAATTATTGTCCAATAACTGGACATTGCCTCGAGATTTAAAAAAAATAAAGGGTTTTAAAAAGGATATTGACATACTTCGAGAATTACCAGTAGTCGCCCCAGAGCATAATTGCGGGAACTATACCATTAATTCTTTGATAAGCCAACATTACCTTGTGTTTGAAAAAGAAATACAATCAATCAACAAGTTTAAGAACATAATTATACTAGGTGAGTTTATTAAAGGATCTCCTAGCCTACAGTGTCAAATTATGAATATTAAAGAATCTAACGAACTAACAAAGTCTCTAATATTAACTATATAGATTTTAGCCAATTATGGAACGGAAAATTGATTTGAGCAATCGGACATTTTCATGTGAAAATCCAAATCGAATCACCTCCTAATTAAAGGACTAGATTGAAATTAAACCTAGTGTCAAGGCTTTAATTTATCCTAGTTTATTATGTCAATTGAGAAATGTAACACCCCCAACCCGTACTCGACCCGGATATGAATCCGAGGTGTCACATTGACTTTCTCAAAACTTTGACTTGTTAAAACTTGTTGAAAATTTTAAACTTTTATTTGTATTCAAGGGATTTAATCTATTTCCTGTCTTTTCACTCCCTCGATTCTACACCTACTCTTGACTTTTGGAAATCCGTATAGATATGACGTCATTAATCATGTAGATAGTGGTCTTCTAACAACACAACAACCCCAATCATTGCCAACTCAAAATCGTGAGTCAGTTGATTTCTTCCATAATTCTCTAATTGCTTTGTAACATAAATCAAAACCTTTACTCTTGCACAAAACCTCATCCTAATTACAATACGCATAATCCTGTCCAAATTCTACTTAGACTAACCTTGAAGTTAATGTCAATATTCTTATATCGTCTCACAATTTTCTTGGTACTAAATCGTCCAAAAGTAACATGCCTATATTTAACAACTTGATTAGAGGGAATATAATCATTCGACTATATCTCAAGCTTCTTCAATATATATAAATCTTTATCTCATTGACTACATATACATGGCCAAGAAACATAACCTTAAAAAAATCCATGTCACACTTAGTTAACTTAACCTGAAATTTTTCTTCCGATCTTTTAAACCCCATCACACTCACCTTTAACACAACATTTTTTTTAAACCTGAATACTCTGCTTAACTAACTATTTGTCTACGCATGGATAGAAATGCTACAGTTAAATCGAATTCCCGAGACCTTGTTCAAAGATTTCCAAAACTTTGAGATAACCTTAAATCTCCATCAAATATAATTGAGACATATACTTCATGAAATCAAACAATCCTTTTATATAACCACACGTACTTATCTATAGAATATTCACCTCGTTAAAAATAAAAGGTACTAACGTAATCAATCTCTTCATAAACGTCCAAATTTAGTCCCAAAGCAAACCTGATACAAAGTTCATAACAACTCTTTCTCTTTTTCAATGAGAATTTACAATTGCTTACTTCCATACCAAACTTATAATCTACACCTCATTATAACCCTGATCATACTTGATCCTTTAGACTCAATCATTTAAATTTCTTAGCTCTTTATTCCTTCATAAATCGAAAACTCTTTGTAACATAGGTCATGTATTTTTCTTCATGCTCTATAACTCTTCTCATATCGGTATGAGAAGCATCATCATACCACTTATACTCATAATTGATTACTGATTTTTATTGCACCTTCATAACTTTAATAATCAACATTACTTGCATAGAACCTTATTCTTTATCATTTCTTATACTTAATTTTTCTTATCTTGATTCATCAAGGACTAGATTCAAATACTTAACCATTTAAAATGCTTCTTCTACTTCAATTTGCACAATTTCTAACGGATCTTCTAATCCAGTTCACAAAATTTATATTTAAACCTAACTTTTTATCAATTAATCATTCATAGTTTCTTATTGATTTTTCGAAATAAGTTTCTCTTACCTTGAACAAAACTCACTTTATTTATGTATTACTTTGGAATCATTTTCAATTATCCTCTACAACATTGCAATTACTTCTCATACATATTTTTCCCAATTTATTAATTGCCAACTAATCTTATTATTACTTACCTTGTATTTCCTTGTTTATTACTAATCCAAATAACTATGACATTATTTACTAATAACTTACTTAGTGGAAAAGGGTCTTTGAGAGTTTCTTTAGGAATCTTTTGAATAATCAGAGAATTCCCACAAAATTTCGAATTCAAAATAACTTTTTCAAACTTCTCTTCAATCATAACTCGTATATATATTATACTTTCCACCATTTCACCTTTAACTTCTTTCATAAAGTTTAAACCCTTAATCAAGATTCTACTTCATGTCCTTACTTTATCTCAAGCAATCTATTCGGGCTTAACAACGACAATATCTAATCTGCAACCAAAATTATTATAAATCCTTGATAACGACTTATATGGATTTATCATCGCCCTTGTGGCTCTTAACATTTAACCATTAATCTATTTTGATATTCTTATTTTTCCAATTGAGTGAACTATAATCTCGTTTCAATTTACTCTTTATCCGATGTCAGAAAATTCCTTTTTCCAACCTAAAGAAAATTTAACACATCACTAATCCTTTTAACTGATCAAAAGATTATAAATCTCTATAAGAGGATACTTATTCTTCTTTTCTACTTTACTTAATGGACGATAATCCATCCCTAATTTATAACTCATATTTCTTTTCACAATAACACTAATGTTTCCCAGGTGACACACTTAGTCCTGTAAATCCCTGGTCTTATCAACCCTATATCAATATCTTCATAATAATTACTTCCAAAAATCCCAGAAGGAAACATGTTCACCCTTTTTATCACACTTAATCCATTATGCTCATACTTGACCTCTTAGCAGTGAGACTATTCCATCCAACTTTTCTATTTCAAAACAATGGAGACCTCCAATTTTTCAAATTTAATAAAAAATACAGATAAACAGAACCTTCATCAGCTAAATCCTTAAACTCGGGTATTCACAAACCTTTTTAACTCTATAACAACATTTATTCTAATAATCTGGGGAAGTAGACAATTGGAAACACTTTAGAATCGCGTCTATCATCTGAAAATTACTCCCTGAGGCGTCTGTTATTCTCTTTGTCGAGTTACTACTTCTCTTATCAACTTTATTTCTTGTTTCACTTCAGAAAACCTCTTAGTCTTACATCTATCAAACTATAATCATTTCACTATACTAGCAATGACAACATACTCATTACATTATCAAATCAGAGATACTTATTATATCGTTGGCATGTACAAACCAAACACTTTTGCCAGTCGGACGGTCGGTCTATTTCAAAAATTTGACTCAACCTAGGCTCTGATACCAATAAATATAACACCCCCGACTCATACCCAACCCGGATATGACTTTGAGGTGTCACATTGAATTTTAAAACACTTTGACTCATTTAAAATGTAACGAAAATTTTCAAGGAAAACATACATTTATAAAACATAGTTACAAATATATCAGAGCATCTATAACTTATACTTTTTCGTACATGCCAACAATCAAATCACATACTATTTAGTTTACTCTGATTTGATATTCTTCAGAGCTATGTTGTCCTGCCCTTATTTGCTATGTTGATGTCTACAAACCTACGTGTGAAAACAATCACACGTTAAGTCTATGACTTAGTGAGGCATTATGAGCAATATTGAACCGTAAAACATTTATTTAAACATTTCAGATAAAATACTTAATATGAAAATCAATTTATGTTTCATATAAATAGAATAGGCTTTTATTCACTATTCAACGTATACTCAATTTACATTTCATATAACTACATATATACATATACACTTTTCATTCCATATCACTTTGTTTAATTTATATTCATTTATTTAATTAGCCCAGCATATATCGCTGAGAACTCTAGGTATGCAAGTACATTGAGATTGTGCACTAATGCATTCACCATTGCTCACATAATTTGCACCGAAGTGCCACATATTTGTCCCGAATGACCACATAGAACCCTCGACTCTTGACATGCCAATTATACTTCTAATTCTCATACATATACCTTGGGCTTTAACCATATAGTTATTTTTCATTTCATTATTCAAAGTGTCTTTTATTCACATACAAGATTTACTCATAGTAGTTCTTATAACATTTTTAACTTATCCTTTATGTTCCATAGATCATTTTCACTTTGCACATATTTGCATAACCTTTTCACAAAAAAAACATTTATATTTTATTTTACATAGTATTATATTTAAATCCAGCTATCATCTACTCATTGCATTTCAACTAACCTTTAATAACTTATCATTTATTCACATAGATCATATATACATAGCATTTCATATGTCCTTACTCCAATTTATCATTTCTTATATAAAACATGTTCACATAATTCATATACTTATACTTATAGCAATACAGTTTAAACATTACTTTATAAAATATGATTTAACTAAAACCATAAATAACTCAATCATTTATTTTAACCACACTGGAGGTTAGCTCCTCGCAAGCCGTCCACAAACGTATTTAGGATAAGTAAGTAGCACTCACATTTGCCTCACTTAAGCCCTATGCAAATCCTTTTCATTTCCACTATGTCTTTATACGCCAATTCGTTCATCATTGGCTTTCGATCGAATCTACACATTAACATTATCAAAATGAATATTGGAGCTCAATTAACATATAACCAATTAACCTTTAATTGAGAGAAATAAAACACCTAATTAACATTTCTGATTGAATAGTATCGGTACTCTACCCACAATATCGATACTTCTCTTATATGGTACCGATACCCCCTTCAGTACCGATACCATTTTGGCATTCTGTAATTTCATCTTTACTTACACTATCGATAACTTACTATTGGTATCAATACCCTTACCAGTATCGATACTACTACCATACAATATCGATATTGTTCATCCGATTCATATAATTTCATCCCATTTAACCTTATAATATCGATATTGTTCTTCCAGTACTGATACCCTTACCCAGATTTCACTTATATCATTTCAAAATTACCCAACTTCACTTAAATCTCTTACTTTTAACTTCATTCATACCTTTAAACTTGTTTACACTTATTAACACTAACTTATATCCATTAAAATCCCTTTTTCCTGTAAAATCTTCCATAAAACTCTTGAAACTAAAATCATACCAATTCTTCCAGCATGTTCTCAATCCTTTCTAATACTTCTAACATCTTATTAAAACCCTTTACAAGTCAAATATGCTTTTAGAATTCAAATACAAATCAACATTCATCATTTCATTTAAACACTCATTTTACTAATTCATCCTTAAATCACCAACTCTTAGTTTCTATTCACCTTATAGCTTTCCTTAAGCTTTCATATGACTCAAGGATTTAAAACCAACCCAAAAATTAAGGGAATAACCAACTTAAAAGTAACTTACCTTAACCATGGAGCTTCACGTGAAGAGGAAGAAGAGAAGAGCCAGTTTCCAGATTTTTCTCTTATCTCTCTCCAACCCACATGTTTAAAATATCTTTAAAAATGAATATTAAATTCATTCTATGCTAAAAGACCATAATGCCCTTTCATTCTTCAAGCTTTAGCAATAAGTCCGAAATAAAATTTCCAAAAATCAATAATTTAACTTTTCAATTTATTCCAATTCAACCACTAAATAATAAATTCTTACATTTTAGTCACTGACTCGATGTTTGGGGTATTACATTGCTGGTTGTTTTTGTTTAAATGGGCTTAGATTGGATTTGTAGTGTTTTTGTAAAATGGGTCTGAAGGGTTAATTGGGCCTTGTGTTGTAAATAAGTTTTGAAATGGTCTAAAGTCTTGTAATGGTTTGGTATTTGGGTAATTTTATGAACATTTGGGCTTGAGTTTGTATATGGGCATTTAATGTTTCATCAATATTGGGTTTGAGATTTGGACTCGAGTAAAATCATGTTTATTTCTAGTCTCAATTTCCAAAGATGAACTTATGGTATTGTACTCAATCAAACCCAATTAAGTCTCGCGTTCACTATCGCAACTCTTCAACGCTCCTAATGCTCCCAAATAGATGCAAAATTCCATGACCAATTGTTCACCAAATGCCCCTTAATTCCACTGTTCTTCAACGTATTCTCCAATCACTTTAAACATCAATGAACTCGTCTCATCAGTTCAGATTTTTTCTATTTTTTTTAAAATTCATAAAACTTCAACCCAAAATCTAGAGGAAAATGACTCCAATCTACAATCATCGTTGACCGATCATCATGGAGTCATGATATATGACTGGTCTCCCCCTTCTTCACCTCTTCATTGAGATTGAAAAAAGTTTAACATTGAAAAATCAAAAGGAAGCCAAAAAGTTAAGCCCAAATTAATTTTAAAAAAAAACTTGAGAAGGAAGATTTCAAGGATATTTTCATAAATTTTCTTAAAATAAAGATTTAGGGTATTTTCCTTAACTTTAGAAGATAAATAACATGTTATAAAATCGTTAATAATTAAACAGAATGACAAATTATAAAACATTGTTAAAATTGAATGGTGAAATTAAAAATATTAAAATTTAATAATCTAAACAAAAGTATAATCAAAGATTCAAAGTTGAATGATAACATTTATTATTTATCTTTAATGTAAATATTAATTGGCCAATAAATCCAGCAGTCATACCAAATATATATATATATATATATATATATATAATAGAAGCAATTAATTTTATTCAAAATAGAAAATATTTCAAATTTCAACAAAGATTTATAATTACAATCATAAATTAAGCACATAATTAGAAAAAATTCATATAATCATTGAAACAAAATTAGTTAATCAAACTTAAACAACGTGAAAAACTATCCAGAATGCAAAACGGGTATCTTCATCTAATTCTGAGGGTCCAAAGCATGGAAGATTAACAAGATATCAGATAATCATCATCTTTTGTGACGATGTCAAATCAACCCTTAAAAATGATAAATGAAAAAATACGACCAAATGACCGAAAAAAATCCGAAAAGACAGAAGAAAACATGACATAAAAACAAATGAAAACATGTCATATAAGCAGATTTATTAAAAATAAAAAATAAAAGAAACTAAAGATACGATATAAAAAAGAAAAGACAATAAAAAACACTGACAACTAACGTTAAAATTGGTGCTACCTTTTTTGGTAAAAACAAAAATATACATTAAAAATTTGCTAGACGTTTATTTGGTTAATTTAACGCATCAAAGATAACGAGTTTTTTATTCAACCCATTAGGGCAAGTCAAAATTTATTTTTGGATCAACGGCATTTCTACACTATTATTGGAACTCGTCACGTTGATGTGATGAGTTTCAATAAAAAAAATTATTCGAACTCGTCACGCCGATGTGACGAGTTCGAATAAAATATAATTTTTTTTATTAAAATATATCATATCAGGGTAAAAAATTAGAATAAAAAAATATTTTTTATTGAAACTCGTCACGCCTTATCACTGTAAAAAAGACCATAGATCCCAAAATAAATATTGATTTGCCTTAATGGGCTAAATAAAAAACACATATACCTTACTGAACTAATTTTGTCCGTTTATTTTTAATGTTTATGATTCAATGAATAAAATTCGATTGTTAGAATATTTTAAGAAGAGAGAAAGAAAAGGTAATATTTTATTAATGGGTAAAATATATATTTTTACTAAATTTTATTATCTATCATATTTTATTTATTGTAATTTCAATTTTTTAATTGTTCATGTTTTGACCACTCTAAATTATTTTATTGTTATTTTCATATGACGTAGTATTATTTATTATTATTTAATATAAAAATAAATTAAAATATATAATAAAAATATAAGGTGGTTGGACGCCACCGTTAACCGCTGTAGATGGTGGTCGTTCAATCCCAAATTTCATGGGTTAGTTTGTCTCGACTGTTGAGCCCGAATATCGTGGTTGTTTCACCTAAAGGCTAAAAATGTCCCAAAACCCATGAATCTCAACTGAAACATTTTGGCTTTCTCACTTTCGTTCTCCGATTTGTGGACTTCAGAGCAAGTTCCAACAAAATAGAGGGCATATTTGGACTCAGAGTGTCGTGGTTAAACGACCCATGAAATTTGAGACCGAATGACCACCATCTACGGCGGTCAACGATGACATCCGACCACCTTCTATTTTAATTTTATATTTTAAATTATTTTTATATTAAATAAAAACTATCATATCATACAAAAATAATAATAAAATAATTTATAGTTATAAAAAAGCAAATAAAAAATTTGGTAAGTAATTTTAAAAATTAAAAATATAATAATTAAAATAGAAGAGAGAATAAAATTCAATGAAAAATTGTGTAATTTTATCCTTTACTAATTTCTAAAAGTTATTAGATATGCGACATCTTATCAGTCATGATAATGTCAAATCAATTCTTAGAAAAAATAAATGAAAAAAAAGCCAAAGAACCAAACAATATACCAAAAAAGCACAATAAAATGTGTCATAAAGGCAGATGAAAACGTGCAACACATGCAGACTTATTGAAAATAAAAAAAATAAAGATATGATATAAAAAAAAGACAATAACGAATATCGGCGGCCGACAACCAACATTAAAATTAGTGTCGTCACCGATCAACAAAGAAGAAAAAGAAAAGAGATAAGTGACACACCAATGAGAGAAAACTAGGTTTTCAAAAGTGAAATTTAAGCAATCGTATTTAATTATGTATTTAATTTTTTTTAATTTGAGATTAATTGATTATTTTATAATGTTATTTGTTGGCCGCCGATCAATAAAGACAAAAAAGAAAAGAGATGAGCGACACACCAATGAGAGAAAACTAGGTTTTCATTAGTGAAATTTAAGCTGTCGTATTTAATTTTTTATTTTGAAATTGATTGGTTATTTTATAGTGTTGGTTGCTGGGCGTCGATCAACAAAGACGGAAAAAAATAGATAAACAGTACACCAATGAGAGAAAACTAGGTTTTCTATAGTGAAATTTAAGTCGTCATATTTAATTATGTATTTAATTTTTTTAATTTGAGATTGATTGGTTATTTTATAATGTTGGTTGTTAACCCCCGATCAACAAAGACGAAAAAGAAAAGATATACTAAGTAGAGGAAACTAGGTTTTCAATAGTGTAATTTAAGCAGGTAATTTTTTTTAGAGAAAATAACCTTTGTGACCGAAAATGCCTTGTAATATACGATTTTGACCAACTTTTTTTGGATTTGCCAAAATGACCAAGTAAATCGCAATGCGATCGATAATTCGCAACGCGATCTCCGGTATCGCAAATCAGTTTCCAGATTCGTAACGCGATAGTCGAAGTTCACGTTGCGATTCATTCCAAATTCGTTGCGATAGTCGAAGTTCGCGTTGCGATTCATTCCAAATCGTTGCGATAGGCGAAGTTCGCGTTGCGATAGGCAAAGTTCGCATTGCGATTCATTCCAATTCGTTGCGATAGGCGAAGTTTGCGTTGCGATTCATTCCAATTCATTGCGATAGGCGAAGTTCGCATTGCGATTCATTCCAATTCGTTGCGATAGGCGAAGTTCGCGTTGCGATTCATTTCAAATTCGTTGCGATAGTCCAAATATTGCATTTGTTTCTTAAGAATTTTCTCTAAAAAGATAGAATTAGCGCGGACGTGTCGAAGACACGTATTACCACGACCACGACCCGAGACGGGACGGGACGGCGGCGGCGGCAGCGGCGGCGCGCGAGAGTCCCCTTGTTCTCTATCACTCAACAAGGAAGTGGGAAAGCCAAGCCTTAAATACCATTCCCAATAGTGTTTCCAATACTATATGGGATTGAGCATTACCAACACTTGTTTCCAATACCATTACCTTCATTGTTGTAAGAGTTTAATTTTGAAACTAAAAAAATATTTATTCGAATAAATAACTTACCCTTTGAGGACTTTGATCATAAATGAAGTAATTGCTAAAACTAACTCTGATTCGGGTTCTTATAGTGTTCAAATGACTTACTTGCAAAGAGTAGATGATGACCAAACAACTCGATATGTTTCCTGTGTCATTATCAGCTAGTTTTCGTAGCATCCTCAGTTGAAAACTTCCATCATTGTCTCCTTTGCATTTGTTTGGTTAATATTTTTCTTCCATCAAAGGATAAGTTATTTATTCGAATAAATATTTTTTTAGTTTCAAAATTAAACTCTTACAGACAATGAAGGTAATGGTATTGGAAACAAGTGTTGGTAATGGTCAATCCCACATAGTATTGGAAACACTATTGGGAATGGTATTTAAGGCTTGGCTTTCCACTTCCTTGTTGAGTGATAGAGAACAAGGGAGACTCTCGCGCGCCGCCGCCGCCGCCGTCCCGTCCCGGGTCGGGTCGGGTCGGGTCGGGTCGGGTCGTGGTCGTGGTAATAAGTGTCTTCGACACGTCCGCGCGAATTCTGTCTTTTTAGAGAAAATTCTTAAGAAACAAATGCAATATTTGAACTATCGCAACGCGAACTTCGCCTATCGCAACGAATTTGGAATGAATCGCAACGCGAACTTCGCCTATCGCAACGAATTGGAATGAATATCGCAACAAATTGGAATGAATATCGCAACGAATTGGAATAAATCGCAACGCAAACTTCGCCTATCGCAACGAATTGGAATAAATCGCAACGCGAACTTCGCCTATCGCAACGAATTTGGAATAAATCGCAATGCGAACTTCGACTATCGCGTTGCGAATCTGGAAACTGATTTGCGATACCGGAGATCGCGTTGCGAATTATCGATCGTATTGCGATTTACTTGGTCATTTTGGTAAATCTAAAAAAAGTTGGTCAAAATCGTATATTACAAGGCATTTTCGGTCACTGAGGTTATTTTCTTTTTTTTTTAATTTGAGATTAATTGGTTATTATATCCTTTAGAATTCATAATAATAAATTAAGATTATATTATTTAGTGCAAATCATGGATATGGCACGCTCATTTTAACGATCTAAATCTAAATAGAGACTAATTGAGTAAGACTACAGCATCAAATTTGTCTTTATTGGAGTACACTGGGAGTTGATGGAACATGTTCATGGTGATATTCAACATCCTATTGTACCACTGTCTACAATAATGCTAAAAATGATGGGGAATTAAACTGTGTAGCTTCAAACTTTGAACATAAAAGTTTGACCCAGGGAAGGATACCTACACTTTTGTTCCTACTGCCATGTTTTCACATTTAATAAGCTCTGGATTGCATGAACATATAAATAGCTGATGATAATTATATTAATTGTGACTTGGATATAGGGATATAATCTTTAAGAAATGTCTAAGTACATTGAACTATTTAGCTATGTGATGTCCTAAATCTGCCCTTGAATGCTATGGTATTGACTAGCCAATTGTAAGTTAACATGAGAGTGGTAATTAGAAGCAGATGGGTGATTAAATGATTGGAGGCACTGTTACAAAGTCTAAACAATGGTCAAATGGTCCATGTCTATGATTATACACCAAGACTAGAGCATGACAATTGACTAGCTTATTGCCTATGACTCATCTTGTCAAAAAAAGAAAAAGAAAACAGAACTGGAAAAGACATGGTGGCAGCATGCATACATATTCGATGTTAGTGGATCTGATATCTGTTTCTGGGGCATCTCATCATCACGAAGTTGAAAGATGGAGTTTTGTGGCGAACCTTGTGCGTGCGTTTCTGACCCTTGAACCAGGTGGTACTGAACCCAAAATGACCTGGATCCCAACTTTTGAACTCCTCCTTGTACATATCGCCATTAAATTTATACATATATACCCAGAGTTGGCATCATAAAGTTTCCCACAATAGTTTATGCACTATTTCTAAAAGCATTAATGGAACACGAACAAGTAATAGGTAGTTGTGTGATGCTGATCTATCCCACTCTAATATTACAAATACCCCCTTCCCAAAAAAAAAACCTAAATACCTTCCTGCTTCACTTGTTGCAGTGACATTCATCCTCTATCACCAAGAAATGGCGCCCAAATACGAGAATGCCACGTGCACTTTTGATTCATAAACTCCAACTCTTTAAACCCAACTTATATTGCCCAAATATGGATGATCCCTTCACTAAAACTCCTTTTCTCATCCACATTGGATAATTCCTTAAATTCTTATCTTAATTCGGATTTTTTATTTTTGATGTTCATGCCTGACACTTTGATAAAGAGATATATAACCTCCAAGGATACTCCTGTTGGAAATACTATAAGGAACTTTGGAAATAAGATTACAACAATATTACATTACTTACCGACAACGTTTTATTACCTTGTTTGATAAGGATGTAATATTGCAGTGTTTAGTTGAAATAATATAAAATAAAAATATATATGTTTTATCAAACTATCTTTGAGATATATTTTATTTTTTAACTACTTGAATTATCAATATTAAAGTCAAAATATTTAAATGAAAGTTATAGCAAATGTAATTTTTTATTATTTCTAATTTAAATATTTTTAAATAAGATTTTTTGTTTGGTACATAAAAGTTTAGGTCAGGGGTGGCTCCCCAGTCTAGGGCCAGAGCATACCTAAGACACAATATGAATTTACATAGGAATTTACATATTGCCCACCAAGAGCGACGGTGGTAAGATTCGAACTTGGCCTTTATAAGCTCAAATTCTTGAATTTCAATCACTTGTGCCAACACTGGTTGACATATTTTTAAATAAGATTTATACACAAATAACTTAATATATATTCTTTTTATTATTTTTAATTTTTTATTTCTCTTAAAATACAAAAACATACTCACACCAATACAATTGTGTGTTTATTTTTAGGTACCAAGATATTGGGATACACCAGTGTAAGTATGCGTTAATTGGTAAACTATTTTATTTTATTCATGATACATGTATGAGTTGTACAACGAAATATCATATAAAATTATTTAACAAAATTAATAGAAAAAATAAAAATATAATACATAAAATCTTTTATGAAAATTAATCCTAAAAATAAACTTAATAAAACGTGAATCTAACACATACTAAAAATAAAACTTGAATCAAACACATACATAATAAATAGTCAAAATAGAATAAAAATTTGTAATTATTATTTTACTTTTTATTTTATTGTAAGTATTAAAAATCTGAAACCATTAAAAAAAATAAATTAAATTATAGTCACTTGATTATATACAAAAAAATTAGGATCATTTTGAAATAGCTATATTATTTTAGGGGTATCATTGTCCTAAGGGGAGAAAATTGTCTCATACCTTAGAAAAGAGAGAGAATGACATTCTCGGAAAAAAAAACTAAATTTTTTTTTGAATACTTCATGATCCCATAAGGGAATACTCTTAAACCATACGTGATAATGTATACGGAAAATAATTATTCCCCAATAATAATATTTTCGTGAACTAAACATCTATTTATTAAAAGCCCTTCCTTTCCTTGTTGAAATTGGAGTAACAACTTACAATGCCTTTACACACACATGTTTTGCTATTGCATAGCTTTGTTTGTGCTATAACATGTGCCTTTAACAAGTATTGTGCGCATATTATTAGGTTTTCAACATGTTCAAATCATCTCAAAAACTGAACTGATTTTCTCTCTAATTTTAAAAAAAAAATTGTTTCTTTTCGAGTTCTGGGACTCATGTCCATGTAACAACAGACCTCAGTAATAAGCAGCAAATCCGTCTAGAAAGTATTAGAACAACAAACTTGAGAAAGATAATTATTTCTATGTTTTTCGAACTCAAGCACGTATGCCCGACAACTGTGTTCGAAACACAGTAATATAATTGTTCCTTCTTCACATGCCACAAACAATGCAATAGTTTCTCTATCTTGATTCTATTTTGTAGAAAAAGTGCGTAAGCCATTCAATGATCTAGTATCTTTTGACCTAGATTTCAGCGTCTGCAAATGCAAGAGCCTATGGGAGATGGTGGGCGACATGGATAATCGATTGTTTGTCTGACCATGCTGAAGCATGAGAAGACACGATCGGCATGTGGAACATACTATGTAATAATAAAATTCCAACGGACCAGAAATCTGATTCTGATAAGCCTCATCTTGAATCTGTCATGTAACATCTTCAGCACAGGTAGTATTGCGTCAATGATTATATATTTTATTCCCTTGCCACGATCGTCTGACCATAAGATTGATGCAAAATGCACAAATGTCATTCGTTTGTTCTTATCCTAGTGGGGCTGCAGCATTTATCATTTTCATGATAAGAGTACACCATCTTTCAATGGATGGACCGAGGGAAACTTTAAAATATTCTTATATAGCTTAAATATTTTCTTTATATTTTCTATTGATGATATAATTTTACACTCTTAAGATTTAATAACTTCTCATCCCTAAATTTATAATATAAATTTCCTAAACTTACACCCTTGATATAAAATTTTACGTTCATCCATGATCTTGAATAACGTTCCCGGTTGAACTTATCTCATAACTGTGTGTTAATTGAAGGGAATCTGAACTACTTTGTGAATGTTGACTGGTTGAAATGCTTCTCAACAAGGTAAGAGTATGATCATTAGTTGAGTTGAATGAAGCATATCAACACTAATATGGGTAAATTTATCTATAAAATGCTACTAAGGAGCCAATAAGGCCAATACCTATATACCTTTGTACCCTTAAAATATAAATTCCAGTAGTATTCCTCTTTTGTGCTTTTGAAAGTTCTACTTCCACTAACAAAAGTGAGTAAAGCTTTTGCAGCACTTATTTGACCTACCTAACATGGGAAGGGATTAATGGCGAGTAAAGGAAAAAAGATCACAAAATAATAATAAGTATACTTATGCGAAAAAAATTCAGGAAAAAAAAACCGAAATGAAGAGAATTTGAAATGTTTAATCTTAGTGTATTCAATAGGATTGCACCATGTTTTATGCATCCATTGTATTCTTGCAAAATTAGCTTTTGACAATATTCCTTGAGCATCAAGCCAACCATGTGAAAGTATTCTTATGATATTACTTAAATCTTTTGAAGAGTGCAATTTCATCTTAGTATGACCATATTCTTCCTTTCATTTGGATGTATTGTGTGCTAAAACACATGGATACGGGATTATAATCTTCAAAACTCTTTCTATAGGTTATTCTTTTGATCATGCATTTCTAGCAGAATGCTTACCTCCTGATCACAATTTATGCTGCCATGCCACCACTTCATTTGTTTGAGCTATCATTGTCCTCCACGTATTCAAATCAAGGCATGAGGTTTTGCAGATTCAGGATTTTATATCGAGAAGTAGAATTTTAACAAGTCATATCAAAAATTCAAAAGGTCTGAAGTTAAATCATCGATAGAAAAAAAATACAAAAAATACTTAAATTAAATGAAAATTTAAAATTTCCACACCACTCGGTCCTCTTAGACATTGCTTGATTGGTGCATGTGACTAAACTAGCCTAAAAGTGTAAGCAAAAATACTTGGATCTATGTGGGTGCAACACAAAAGAAAGGAAAGACACAACAAAGAGAGCGAGAGAAATTTGAATGAGTGTTTAATTATATTCTTTAAAATTAAATGGATAAATAGGGCTAGAAAAATCTTTATTTACAGTTCAATCTTCTTACGACTAATATTAAATCATATTTTACACGATCCTCGTATTGAAGGAAACCAGATCACATCTGTTAATGCATTCTGTAGATGGAAAATTATTTTAATTTTAGAAAGAAATGGGGGGAATATTGTATAGGCATTAAACCATTGATTTTCTCATCATAACCGATATTTATGGGCTCTTCAGCATTCTCCAATGGAAGGGCCAGCTCGAATGGTTTGCTAAACTCATCCAAAGTGAACTGAACCAGAGACTAGAGTTAAGCCTGATTCTCCTAGCCCAACCGAGCCATCATAGCCCAATAAACAATTCGTCTTCACAAACCCAAATCCGATCAACAACCCGAAGCAATGATAAACCGGCGCTGCAATCAACAAGAAAACATTGCCGCAATAGAATTCTTCCCGAACTCAAACAACCCCCTTTTTTTAAACAATTTATTGTCAACTTTTGTTTTCATATCAATATATAATCCTTGAAATTCTAAGTTATTTCTGAATCTATCTCTCCATGGTATATTCTTTTCCTAATTTCTGCAAGCTTAGGGGTTTGTTTTGTTAACTAAATGTGATAGTTTTGGGTATTTTCTAAGGTTTTGGAAAAATCAAATGGGAGTGAGGGTCGAGCACTGATGTCACTTTTCTGGATTGTGATTCGTCTATTAGCTGAAATCAAAGAAAGAATGGTATTTCTCTTTTTTTATATATGATGAATTTTTTATTAGATAATCAGGGATAATTTGATTGTTTACTTTGTTTAATAATTTGAAGTTTTAATTTGCAACTCAAAAGTCAATTCAAAGCTATCCATACCAATATGCAGAGATTTTCTGTATTAGATTTGGAAGTTACATTTGGATATTGTTTGATCAATGTAATTTTCAATCTTGATTTTAAAAAATCTACTTTAGTTATATTCTTGATTTCTTTGTTTTAAATTATCAATTGTAATCTATGCTGAAGTTTGAATGAATGACATCATTGATTTTAATCGGAAACTTGCTTGAAGGCTTTGAAGTAGTAGTTTATGGGACTGGGAAAGCATTTATGTTTCCAAATTGTTTCACTGATAAGAATCTGAAGTTGTAATTTATAGCCCTAAAGTTTTTTTTTCCGAAGTTGGTGATGCCAACAAGCAAAGATTCTCTTCATTAGTTATGCATTCAGTGTAACACCCCGATTTAAGGGCTAAATTTAAAAAATTATAAAGTGGTGAATTTAATTGGTATTTTTGGAAGGAATTGAGGATTAAATTGTAATATTCCAAAGTTGACAGACCGTTTTAAGAAGTTCATAAATTTCAGTGACTAAACTCATGGTTTACCCATTTTTAATATGAGTTGAATTATAAACCTCCCATTCCCGTATGTTTTGTGCAAAATTTTCCAGATTTTCCCTCTCCGATCAATCAACTTTCAACTCCGATCTACTCGCCGTCCGACCTCTGATCGACAAGCCGAAACCACCATCGTGTTCGTTGTCAACCGAGGAACAAAACCCCTCAAACCTTTCGTCGTGAATCATCGCCGTTCGTCGTGAATTTCAGTCCGAAGTATCGTAGGTAATAACTCGATTTTAGTTAGTTTTTCATCGATTCACGACGATCGGGTCATCCATTTACGACACCTCCCGCACCATCGTGTTCCTTGTGCCGTTCCGAGTCCACTGGTGTCCTCTCTTTTCTCCGGAGGCAGCGGAGCGTGTGGAGGTGAAGCGGTCAAAGTTTCCGATTCGTTGAAATCGAGCTCTCCGCCGTTCAAAAAATTGAATCGAGTTTTGTAAGTATCTCAAAATCGCTTAAAATAATTTTTAGGAAATTTTCCGATATCAGGGCATTGTTCACGCGCCGCCACTGCGCGTGGGGAAGGAAAAACTGACCGGTTTTGGTGCATAGTAGACCGGTTTGACCGGTCATAACCCGACCCGACCCGTTGACCCGACCCGACCTGTTGACCCGACCCGTTGACCGACGTTGACCACTGTTGACCAAAACTTTGACCGGCTTTGACCAGGCATTAAACGACCTTTGACTTCGACCGAATATACATATCCTGACATTTTTTGACGTTCCAAATCCGATTCCGCAGTCCGTTTTTTGAAATTCGAATCCGAAGGCCTCGAAATTTCCAGTCAAACCCGTTGACTTTGATTTTGACCAAAAATTCCAAATTTCCAAAAAGTCATATTTTATGCTTTCGACGTCCTGATTCCGAATCCGAAGTCCGTTTCGCCAAATTCGAATCCGATAAGCTATTTTTCACTGATTTATCACCCGATTCGATCCGTTTATCGCAATTAAGCTCCGTTTCTAATATAATTTATGTTGATATGTATCTGAGGAATTATTGGAAGTTAAATTGAAGATCAAAGACGTTCGAATGGAATTTTTATGGTTGATCAGTATTGTACGGAAATCGAGGTAATACTTTACTACCTCTTTATGCTTTATAGAACATGTTGGTATTGGTAAATGCATGAATAGAAATGTTTGGTCTCGTATGTATAATTAATGAAGATCTACGCTATACACGAATACGGTAGAAAGTAGGTAACTGAATATGGCTAAGATTACTATTATAAGAAATTGGAGGACAGTTGGAATTAAATTACAAGTTCTTGAATTAACTGATAAAAGAATCAACCATAGATATGTAGATTATAATTTATCTCATTAAAGGTACTTGGATGATAAATTATGAGAATATTTCGATTAGGTAAAATTACGAAATTACCCTTGTGTTGGAAAATGACAAGAATTGTCCCTAGAAGTGGATTAATAAATCTGAAAAGAATTATTGATCTGCTAAAACTATTGATGTGCATAAGAAATGTTAGTTTTACTTGGAAATTATGGATAACCGATTTTTAACCCCAAGAAGGTTTATACTAGATACTAGAAGTCTTTTAAGGAATCATTTCAAGATCAAAGAATGTTTGAGGAAGCAATTAATCATAGGATCTCTATATTATATTATTTTCGTTAAGAGCTAATATCGAAATTATCTGGTTAAGAAATTACGAAAATGCCCTTGAGAGGTAAAATAGTCAGAGTTGACCCTGAATGAGAAAAGCACTTTGAGGATTTATACTTAACTCGATTAAGTACAAAGTTAATTATTAATATTCTGTCTTTGTAAAGAAAAATTCATAATATTGCATTTGTAAAATCCGAGAAGGCACTTGACCCGAAAATATCTGAGTTATGAGTAAATACCTGAAGAACAATTTATCGGAGGGTGCTCTTTTATCAGAATTATTCGAACGGACTGAAATAGATGATAAATTGGAATTAAATAATAAGACTGGATGGAGGAAAAAAGATTGAAATATCGTGGATCTGTAAAATAACCAAATTACCCCTGTAATGGAAATGACCCAAGAATATCACCAAGCTCAGGAATGATTGGATATCATCGAGCTCTGAAATAAATGGAATAAAATTGAACACCAAAATTACCAAAATAACCTTATGGCCTAAACTAAGTAAATATCTTGGATTAATTAAGGAATCCAAATAAGCATAGGTATTGGACTACCTTTAAAAGTTATGGAACAAAACTTAAGTGAGCCGATCAACCTTAATAATATGTCAGTACCTGAACGACATAGATATTACTTGAATGCATGTTCGTCTACTCAAGTTTAGCTCAATGATAATTTTGGAAGTATTCAGCTCAGCTCAACTCTAGATTGCTTTCGGTACTAAGAATTGGATATTTGTTCGACAAATCAACCACGAAGACCAAACTGAACTGAATGGAAGTACAATATGTATCTGAAATTCAGAAAGGTACGGAATTACTTTGGAAAATCCCGAAGTAACTGGAATAGACTTGAATGCTAAATGAACTAAGCAACCTCAAGCACTAAGGATTAAGTAAGTGATGTGAATGAGTCTGGAAACATTAATGAACATACACAATGTACTGTTCTTCTGGATCATGAACTACAAATCAAGCACGTCAGTATTTCATGATATATTGGAAGCGTAAAATTAAAATAAAGACATTGGAAGATCTATTCAGTGATGATTCCGAAAATGATCTATGGATAAGAGTTTGTGGTATTAAAGAGTAAATACCCTGGGAGAACAATGAATTGATCAATCGACAAGCATTAATTTTGGGAGTTATTCATTTAAGAGTTGTTTGATAATCCGATCAATCGACATAGATTGTAAATGTCCTGAATCTTCATTTCTTCCTTACAGCTCAAGTCATATTCTGAATAATTGATGATTTTGTCAGTTATTGAACTCTTCCAATAGTGATTCTGAATTCCGATATTCTATCGGCATACTGAATAACTGTGTTTCTCTACCTGATACAGTACCTCTAAATAATACCTGTAAACTCTGGTGTGTTCCCTAATTATATAAATATTTTATCTGATTTCCGAATTGAATTCTGTTCTGATACGTTACCTGAATTCTATTCTGATTCTGATCTAGATTCTGTTCTGATATCTGATATGAATTCTGTTTTGATTTCTGATATCTCCGTTTACCGACGGAGAAATGTTTTATCTGGGGGGTTTATTGTTGGAGGAAGATTACTGCAGGCTCCTCAGCTGTGTGCTCAGGGCCTTACTGTTACTGGTTGTGCGGGGTGTATGGTTCTGGGGAACCTACACAAACAGATTGTGAAAGGATGGGGTGTATATATATATATGCTTTAAAAAAATATGTATCTTTTTACTGGTTTTATGGGAACACACTAGATAACCTATTCTGATCTCCTGAACTTAGTCATCCAAAATATTTGTCTGAACTGAAAACTCATTGTCCGTTGCCATCTGAAATATCAGTAGTATCTCTGCTCAGCATAAAAAACTGTAAATGTTCGAAAATAATAAGGATATGTATGTTTATCTGTATCTGCACGTTCTTCAGCATCATCTGGTAGTTCTGTATTACTGAGCGGGAGTTCTTCCGGCATTGTTGCAGAGTATGGTACATGTGATTAGGGGGCATGCAATTGTATTTTGATTTATATAAGAGTATGAAAATTTGTTTTATTTTTAAATAGTGATAACTTTTATTTTGTAGTGGCAAATGATTTTATGAATTTACATGTTCTGATAAAAGGTTTTAAATTTTTCGCTATTTTTACAGTGGGTCGCTCCGGTGGTCCTAATGTGACTTCCCGGATCGGATCAGGTTACCCGCATTGGTCTGTGGGGTTACATTCAGACATCGGTGAAGCAATGAAATCTTTAACCTTGATAAAGAGAATATTTTCTTCAGTCTGTTATTGTTATTCATGTTTTAGATTGTCATTGTTTTCACAAAGTGATTACAAGGGAAGAGTGGGAGAAGAGATTGAATGATGTTAAGATCAGGAAAGAAGACATGAATAAATTGGTGATGAATTTCCTTGTTACCGAGGGTTATGCTGAAGCTGCCGAAAAATTCCGGATGGAATCTGGAACTGAGTGTATCCTACGAAGAAAGCCAATTTTTGTGTTCTGTATTATTTATCCTTGAAAGTATAATTTTTTCCCTTATTGAGGAACAGCAGATATTGATCTTGCTACAATCTCGGATTGCATGGCTGTTAAAAAGGCTGTACAATGCGGAAACGTTGAGGATGCTATTGAGAAAGTTAACGATTTGAATCCTGAGGTCGGATCTTGGATACAATGTGATGATGTCAAACTATTCATTTACGTCCTCGGATCTGTTATATATCATTGGTGCGTCAATACTATAATTATTTCCTTCCACTAGTGTATGAAAATCTAAATTGCTCTTATCGATGGAATGGAAGAAGTAATAATGTGTAATGGGAAAGGGAGTTTGTACTTTGTAATATTAAGAATGAGCTAGATAATCTCATGTCCATGATATCTTGTTTTAGCCATAGCTAGATCAACTATCATGAAATCCATTATTAGGATCTTGTTGTACTTCTAAATGGAGCTTTTTATCTTAATTTTCCGTCACTAACTATTTTGATTTGATGATTAATCCTGTATTTGATAGTGGTTAAACAATTTTGGGTGATCCTTCATGGGGATAGAGGATTCGTTTCAGATATGAATATTATTCTGATACTTTCTGTATAAGAAAAATAGTGTGCATACTATTTTTCGAAACTATCTTCACTTGAAATTCATTTCTTTGCAGATATTGGATACAAACCCGCAACTCTTTTTCCATCTCCAACAGCAGAGATTGATAGAATTGATTCGGAACGGACAAATAGAAGAAGCCTTGGGATTTGCTCAGTAGGAGCTTGCACCTAGGGGAGAACTTTCCTTATGCATGCCTATTTTGCTAATACTTGGTCTAATGTGAACGTTTTTTCTTCTGCAGCAAAGCTTTTTAGAAGAGTTGGAGAGGACCGTTTCCCTGCTGGCTTTTGAAGATGTTTCCAACTGCCCGGTTGGAGAGCTCTTGGACATATCACAGCGCCTTAAGACAGCAAGCGAGTTAAATGCAGCCATCCTTACCAGCCAGAGTCACGAAAAAGGTCTGTCTGCTATCTTCCGTATGCTTTATCTATTTACTTTGTGGAACCGATTGCTGATTCTTTGTAAACTAGTATACTTGTCGTTGAAGAGGTTTGCCCCCTTCATGCACCGATTTCGTGATATTGTTTTAGCAAGTTACTTGGTACCAATTTTTCTAGGCTACTTGGTTAGAGAATTTATTTATTTGGATGATAAGTTAAATTATGCGTCAAATGTCTGTGGGTTTTGGTTGTCAATATAGTTTTCTCAATTTTTATCAGAATTAATAAAATCTGTTTAACCTGCTTGATCATTTACAGACCCGAAGCTTCCAAGCTTGCTAAAGATGCTGTTATGGGCTCAACTGGATGAGAAAGCTGCTTATCCCTGCATAAATGATTTATCGAACGCTGCGCTCGAAGATCCTGCAGTTTGAAAAGTTCGAATGATCCAAGATAGAGCCGGAAGGAATCAAGTTATATGTGCTTGTAACCTCGTACTCTAGCTAGGAATTTGTTGGATAGCCATTTGTTATCATGTATTGATGTTTTATTTCCACTTTGGAATAATTTAAGTTGCCTTTGGTTGGTCTTTACTTTTCGTTGAAGTCGAAATTGATTCCTTTGTACTATCCCTTGATCCGGGATCATGTTTACCGGTATTCAACAAGTTTGAAGTTCGAATTGCAGTTATGGTATCGAATTTGAAGAAAAAAATCCGTCTCAGAGACTGCAAAAGAACTTGAAAGACAAAATGCAGGTCATTGAAAACCACAGCTAAAAGGTGTCTACCTTTTAGTTTTCTATAGAAACAGGATGAACAAAGAAAGAACCTAAAAAACAGAAGATTGGCTTACTATTTAACCCAAAGAACATAAACCCAGATGGTATTCTTGCACTCTGAACAACCTGGAAATCGGGCAGCCTCGACCGGGTCCATTCCAACACTCGAATGGTCGCAACAGCCATCGTCGAAATTTAGAGCGTAGCTTGAAGGATCATACCGGAACTTGAACTGCTGTTTGCTTCTTCTCTTCCAAGCTGCTTTCATTCTCCAGAAAATACTTCTGCAACGCTTCTTCCCATAACTATTCGCCCATTGAAACCTCCCCATGAACTCAATAAATGCAACCATTGTCACTCAATGAGCCTTGTATTTCGCAGAAGAATAAAAGAACAATAAAGGAGTGAAAATGGTGGTGGCTATGGACTCTGTAGAGACTGCAACGAAGTGATCTCTTTTGGTCTTTCAAAGAATCTGCAGCACAGCAGCAGGTTCATTTGCAGACGCTCGACAGTAACACTTGCTTTTTTACTGTTAGAATTACGTTGGGATACTAAAATTCCATCCCAAAGTAAGAGAAAAAAAAAGAAGGGAAAAGTACTATTTAGGTCCTTATGTTATACTATGGATTGCATTTGGGCCTTATACCTTGAAAATGAGCAAAAGGAACACATTAGGAAAAACAAACAAAAAGACATCTTTGGAACCCTAATACAAGGTACTATGAGATGAATCAGTAAATGAGGGATAACGTAATAAGAATTTCCACATTTTTAAAGTAAAATCTTGAATTCTAATCTTATAGATGAAAAATACGTCAGAAAAGTTTTGTCATCTATTTAAGAGTTTAAATGAACTTTATTTTAATAGAGTCGGAAAAAATATAATGAGATAAGATCCTAGAATCATTGCCATTGATGTGTAAAAGGAATTTTTTTTTTGTTAATCTAATTAAGGTAAGCATAAGGTAGTAGGTAATATTTGTTCGAAGATATTTCTTAACCATTTGATATTGAAAGCTCATACATATGATATTTCTAATGTTCAAATCCAAAACCTTAATAAATAATAATAATTCTTTTACTACTGAAATTATTATATATAAAATGAATTTTTTTTTATATTACTTTATTGGCATGGAAGTAAAGGATATTTCTTCAGAAGCAAACCTAATGCCTAGAACAGAGTTTTATGTTGGCTTAATGAGAGCAAAAGTGTGAGATTCCATATGTATATATCATGCAGCAGTATCTTATATGGATTTGCTCCCTTTTTCCTTTTACTGTTTTAAGTGTGAGTTCCAATGCTGGCAATGCATATGTTTGCTTTTTACCTGTATTTTTTTAATCCTCGATATATAATATATTAATCAATTAATCTAGATTAAATATTACAGAGATAAAAACGTCCATCTCAACTCAATTTATTCTATTCACATTCATCATAATCCGAACCCTAAATTTTACTTAATAAATCTAGTGTATCATCCTACTATATCAACTAATTGTTGGTTGCTTTTCACCTGTATTGATTATACTATGTATTCATATTTATGGATAAGTATGATCGCATGAGACTCAAACTCGATAGGTTATAACTCGATTCCAATCCTATACGATTATACTTTTTTTAAAAAAAAATGAGTTCATATCAAGTTTTTATAAGGTAAATTCTAATTTAGAGTGAAAATATTTTTATCTTACTATAGATAATAATATAATTTTTTTTTATATATTTAAGAATAATTAAAATAATACTCATCTATTTAATGAATTTTTTTATTAAATAAGAATAAAAAATTTTGTATATATTTATATGAGCCGGATAAGAATTTTTGTATATATTTATATGAGTCGGATAAATTTTTTTTATCTTAATCCAACTTTTGATGGTTGTAGCAAAAACAAAGCTATAATCATCCTATGAACAATATCAAATATATTCAAAGTCGATGCTAAATTCCTATATTTGAATATACGTGAGACAGACAACAACATGCCAAAAAAGAACAATTCGATCAAATGTGGGGTGGGGGGGGGGGGGGGAAGCATAATCACAAGAAAAAGCCTAGATTTGATCTCCCGATTGTTGTATTATTAGTCCTGTAAACGAACCGAACACACACGAACGGAGGTATGTTCATGTTCGTTCATTTAATAAATAAACGAACAAAATTTTTTTTTGATGTTCGTTCATTTAAATGATAAACGAACGTAAAAGAACACAAACACAAAAAATAAACTTATTCGAACAAAACAAATGAATGTAATATATAAACATAAAATTCATTAATATAACCTGCAACTTTAGAGTTAATTTGTTCGAATACGATAAAAACATACATATATCATAAATAAGCTATATGAACATAATAAATTCTTAAAGTTAATTTGTTCAACAGTCTTCTTGAAATCCAAACAACTTCAATAATCTTCGTAACATATTTAATTTACCCTTTTGTTCGAACATAAATGAATAACAAATGAATGTAAAAAAAAAAGTAAACAACAAGAATAAAATCTTAAAATTCATTAATATAACCTACAACTTTAGAGTTAATTTGTTCAAATACGATAAAAACATACATAAATCATAAATAAGTTATATGAACATAATAAATTCTTAAAGTTAATTTGTTCAACAAAATAGTGTTCTTGAAATCCAAACAACTTCAATAATCTTCGTAACATATTTAATTTGCCCTTTGCTCGAACATAAATGAACGGACATAAATGAACGAACATATAATCGAACATTCACGAACGTAAATGAACGAACATGCTCTTTGTTCGTGTTCGTTCATTTAATTAAATGAACGTAAAATCCTGTTCATGTTTATTCATTTAATAAATAAACGAAAATAACCGCACGGTTCATGAACGGTTTACTGAACGTTCAGTTCATTTACAGGCCTATGTATCATACGTATCTTCCATGCTGAATTCCTAGTCGATGCTTATTTACTCGACAATTTTGGTTGTGTTATCTGCCAATGCCATGTATATTTACCTCTAATGCTTACATTAATCTTCCATGCTGAATTCCTAGTCGATGCTTAATACTAATGGTTTTAATTGTATACAGCGTTATAATCCGTCTAACTATACGTGGAATTATGTCAGCTTCATTCCGGTCCTACTTGAAAATCATGTATTGAAATGTTTTGCCTTGGTTTCACTAGGGGAATCAGTTTATATCGTCGGTGGGAGGTAATGGAACAAAGGGAGACTCGAGATTCGAGTGATTCCGATGAGTTTCTAGATGTCTATTTCGAAGTGTCGAATTTAGTGTTACGTTACAATGTTCGGTTGGACCGATGGTCGAAATGTTCACCGTTGGGGATGCCACGATACGACTCCGCTTGTTGTGTTTGCGACGATAAAATATATGTCGCCGGAGGAAAGTCCGGTTTGCATAGTCCTAAAGGAATGTCGTCGGCCGAGGTAAACGATCCGACGCATGGACAATGGACTCCATTGCCATGCATGAGCCCTTTAAGATGCAAATGCATCGGCGTGACATGGCGAGGGAAAATCTACGTCGGCAGCGGCTTCGCCAAACAAAGCGGTTCCGATCCAAACATGCTGACGTTCTCGCCACAACGTTGCTCCGCCGAGGTTTCGACACACGGACACAGAAATGGGACCTCGAGTTGGGATGTGGCAATTGGACGTGCCGCCGAACCAAATCGTGGTCGTGGACGGCAAACTGTTCAGCTCTGGCGATTGCATCATCCTTTGGAAAGACCACATCGAGGCCTACGAAGGGATACTCAACCTGTGGGACGAAGTCGACGGATCTCGGTTTAATCCACCGATCTCCACGACGGAGCGACTTAACTTAACAACGGCACCGATCGGGTCACAGTTGTATTTCTTTGCAGGGTATAAAAAGGCCGAGTAACCATCAAAAACACTTTCAATTGTTTATATATTTGACACATCGGCCGCCATTGATGCATGGAAAAGCTTAGAACCGAGGGAGGAAGATGGTGAGAAAGAGCTTTGCAGCCATTGTTGCGTCCTTTAACTCTGCTAAACGCAACTGTCAATTAGTATCTGACTTGTAATGTATAAAAACAAGCTATTTTTCTAACTTACAACAAGAATACCGACCTTACTTATGTATCACTACTATATACCATAAACTAATAAGCAAAAAAAATGCATTTACACAACCAATAGGGAAATGATTCAATTGCTAAGCATCTTGATATTGTTTAAAAAATGTCTCGAGTTCGAGTCTTTGTATATGTAGAAAATCTCTACTGGAAGACTCACCCATCAAAGTCAGATGTACTACACGGGTCTATCCAGATTAATCAAGACGAAATCTTGAAACCGAGAGGACAACCCAAAAAAATCATGTACACAATATGTTGTTATTCATCACCTATCCAAATTCATAGAAGTTTTAATTATATTCTTGTTTCTTTTTATATTAAACCACTACATCAAATTTTATTTTTATACCTTTATAATAATATATTCAAATCGTTAGGCTCGATGAAGCTCGATCGATCAACCGAAAAAGAGCCAATAGGGGGTGAATTGACTTTTTGAAGTTTAGGGAGTAAGGAGTAAAAAGATAGGAAAATTTGCACAATGATTTATAGTGGTTCAACTCTCTCAATTAAGTCTACATCCACTACCCAAGCTTCTCACTTAAGATTTTCCAACAAATCCACTAATTTGTTCTTTCTTTTTCAAGGATAAAGAGGTAACTTTTACAAACTCTCTAGCTTTTCAAAGGCTTAGCTAGAACCAAAACCCCTTTACAAAGGAAAAGAATTGTAAATAAGAAAACCTCTAAAAAGTAACGTGTTTACAAATTAAAGCTCACAAAAACACAAATATTTACAAGAGAAAAAGAAATAAAGAATAAAAGTTTTTTTCTTGTATTTAATTGCTTGGATAGGTGTTGGTCTGTTCCTTCAAGTGTCCTCAACTTGTTTTTATATGTTGGAATGAGTTACTAGTCGTTTTTAGCCGTTTGGGAAGGTTTGGAGCCATTGAAGACTTTCTACACACAAAATTTTACAAGAGAAAAAGAAATAAAGAATAAAAGTTTTTTTCTTGTATTTAATTGCTTGGATAGGTGTTGGTCTGTTTCTTCAAGTGTCCTCAACTTGTTTTTATATGTTGGAATGAGTTACTAGTCGTTTTTAGCCGTTTGGGAAGGTTTGGAGCCATTGAAGACTTTCTGCACACAAAATTTCAAAATTCTAGGAAAGTTTCGAAATTATTCGAAAAAGCCGTTTGAAAAATATAATCGTTGGACCCAAAATATCAAAATTTTAATGAAAGTTTCAAAACTCTTGAAATAGTTTTAAAACTATTGGAAAATATTAAAACTTTTCGAGAAACTGTCTTGGAAAGTTTCGAAACTCTGGTCAAAATTGACATTTTAAGGTTTTGATTGGACTTTGAATTATTTTGATGAAAATTTTGAATAAATTCAATTTAGTCCAAAAATATTTTACCCTTATTTATTATATCAAAATATTAGTTCTACACAAATTTATAACACATTAGTTGCAATTACAAAATTGATTGTTAAATTTGAGAGAAAACAAATCTATATTGGAAGAATCATTTCATTCATATTCTCAAGGTTATAAGATTAATACATATATATTCACATTTACAAAATAAACACATGACTTCCTAACAAATTAACCAACCTAGCAAATCCTTGACCGTCTATCAGAAAGCTTAACACCCAGCACCCCCTCAAATTGGTGGGTAAAAAATGTATTTTACCCCCAATTTGATTTTTACCCACCAATTTGGACAACAAATAGTGGTGCTGCTGTACACTTAGACCCTTGGTAAAGATATTGGATTACTGTTCTGGAACTATACGCCCTTCCAGGATTTTTTTCTCTAATAAAGTAGCAGTCGATTTCAATGTGTTTCGTACGTTCATGAAACACAGGGTTGCCAGCAATCTGCAAAGCTGATTTACTATCACTGTGTAACCTTGCTGGTCCTAACTCCTCGACACCAAGTTCTTCAAAGAGCCTTTGTAGCCATACTATTTCTGCAGTAACAGCAGTCATACTTCTGTATTCTGCCTCTGCTGTTGATGTAGCAATTGTTGTTTGTTCTTTTGTTTTTTTTCCAAGAGAATAGAGAATCTCCAAGTTTAACACAAAAACCACTTACAGATCTTCTACTTATAGGACAAGACGCTCAATCTGCATCACAATACTTCTGTATACGAATTTGACGGGTCAGTCTGTATCCCAATTCCACGGGTCAGATTTTTTTTTTAAAAATCGATTCAGATCAGGTCGGGTCTGATATTTTTAAAGGTGAGGTCGGGTAGGGTTGGAGTCAGATAGGGGTAAAAAACTTCGATCCGACCCGACCTGAGGATAATAATATAATTTTCTTAAAAAATTTATTATTTTTTATCGGGTCGACTTAGCTCAATTTATACTTTAAAAAATCGAGTTGAATCAGAGTCGAGTGGAGAATATATCTTTTTTATATTGGATTGGATATAGTTCAAATGTATGATACATCTTTTCAGGTTGGGTCGGGTTGAAAAAATCTGACCCTAACCCAACCTATTATCATCCCTATTAAAGATAGTGTTTTAATAATAGTATTTAAATATAAATCATAAAATTAACATGGGGGCCACTTTTATCTGACCTGTCCTTCTCAATATTCAAGGAAAAGAAGTGGAAAATAATATACTTTGCTTTTTCACTTTTGTTTTCATGATTTTATTACATCAGTTCCCATGTTGTAATATGTTGTCGTTTTCTCACTCTAAACCCTTATTTTCACTCTAATTCTTGTTTTCGATTATATATAAATAACTGATTTAATTCTATCTTCAGTCCGTGTATTCCTCAATTCTTTAGAATTTTGTTCTATGCTTTATTATTTTAGTCAATCTTATTGTCCGGTTTTATAATCAAAATAGTAATTTCAACACCATTAATAGGTTTCATAGTTAAATGTTTGATTGAGAACATATATTCATAATTAATGGAAATTAGTTAGAATCTTTGTTAGAATTGAGTGATTTAAATTTTGTTTGATTTATCTAAAAAATTTAAGATGTAATTTACTTGATAAAAAAATAAAATAAAAGATAAAATTGAGATATATGGGGATGAAGGTGTGAGGGTCTAAATCCGAATAAAATTATATATTTTTTGTGTTAAATACGGAGAAGCAAAAGGCTGGTGGTAGAGTCTAATCAGGCTCGACAACTTTTGTTAGCCCCTCAGACGAATCAGGTGGGGAGTAGGCAACAAGCTAGATGGAGTCCTCCTCCACGTGGTTGGGTGAAATTGAACACGGATGATGCGCACCGGATGGATTCGGGTTTGTCAGCTTGTGGCGGAGTGATTCGGGATGATAAAGTAAGTTGGCTCGATGGTTTTTCGAAAGCGGTCGGCAAGTCGCTATGGGGAATTATCGAAGGGCTTGAAGTGTCTTGGGATATAGGCGTTCCACGGGTTATCCTTGAAATTGATAATAAGGAAATTTATTTGATGCTTAAAAAGGGCTGTAGGATGGACATGAATTCTCATTTAGTTCCTCACCTTGTTGAATTGTTGAGCAGAGATTCAAATCTGGAGGTGCTTCATGTGTATCGGCGGATGGCATGGCGAAATTAGGTTGGAGCTTACCTTTTGGTGTTCATAAGTTTTAGCATGCCCCATCAGAGGTTCAAGGTGTTTACTAGATGGAAGAAGTTCCTTTGTTCTCGCAGACTTAGTTTAGTTTTGTTTGGCACTCTCTCTTGCATTCTAAAATATATATATTCTCTATGTATTTTCTGTATAAACTTCTAATCTTAAATATTAAAATAATTTAAACAATTATAATATAACATCTATTCAAAAAATTTAATATATTTGTCGTAACCGGTTTTCGTCCGGGCACAAATTTATTTGTTTGGCGGGAAAAGTGATGTGAATAAATGGTTTTGAAAATAATTTGGGAGTCGCCATCGGCCTTTTGGGTCAGGTAGGTCGAATACCTAAAAATTATTTTTTTAAAAGAGTTTTAATAAAACACCAATTAAAAAAATAAACTGATCTGCGTTTATAACCAAAAATTCATTCTTTTAATAATAAAAAGGGATTCGTTGTCGGTTACGTTTAGGGAAGGATTAGCACCCTACAACGCCCAAATTGGTACTTTTTAATTATAAATTGTCTCTATATTAAAATTTTAAAAATTCAAAATATATTTAATTTATAATTCTATTATTTCAAAATTATAAAAAAATATTTATTTATTTAAAAATATCCGAAAAGAACTTCTAGGTGCCTTAAGACAGCTCTTTCTTTGATATTGATAAATATTAATTTAAATATATTGTTTATTTTTAATTTTAAATATCAGAATAGGACATCCAGTTGTATTAAGACTGTCCTTTTCTTCGATATTAAAAATAAATATTTAAAAATTACTATTTATTATATATTTATGAATATAAAAATATTTAACAATATAATAAAATAAAATACAAATACTACTAAAACAATATATTTAAAAACAATAAAATAAATGAAACATATAAAATAAACTGACTAAATTATAATAAAAAAAAAATTAAAATCTAATTCATAATTAATCAAAATTATAGGGATTTAATATGTTATTTCCTTATTTATTTTTGGTGACTAAAATAAAATTATCTAAAATTCGGATATTAGAATCAAATAAATTAAAAATATAAACTAGGGATTAAATATATTTATTAAAATTAAGGGATTAAATCTATAATTATCCTAAATATATTATTTTAATATGAAGGACTAAAATAAAAGAAATTAAAATTCGAAGACTGAATTAAAAATATTATAAATTTAATTTAGTGACTAAAATGTAAAGTTTCAAGTTCGGAGGACTGCGGACGGGTTTTAACTATTTTATAATTACGCACATAGTCCTTCCCGAAACGACGTCGTTCGGGAAGGATATATGGTCCAAACCGGCTGGCCGAAGGGCCAGCCATTTCATTTCCTTTTTTTTTTCTCTCTCAAGCAGAGAGAGCCAGAATGCTCTCTGGCCTCTCTCTAGATTCCCTCACCGGAGGGAATCCGGCAGCCGTCTGCCGCCGTGAATTCTGCCGCCGACCACCGCCTCCGGTGGTCGGAAATTCTCCAAATTCATCTAAAACGTAGATCTAAACACCCTAAGACCGAATCCGACCTTTGTTTCCTCAAAAAGACTCCTAATCGGAGTAAATCTATGAAAATACCTTCGGTATTTTCGGTTCTCCGGCGATGTTTAGTGCTTCCGGCGATGGTCAAGGCTTCTTTGTAAGCTTCTCTTTCTCTTTTTCCTTCTGTTTTGTTTTTGCTGTGTTGTTGTAGACTGGGATCGTTGGTAGTTTTTGTATCTCTCTCTGTTTCTGTTGTTTCTTTTTCTTTCCTTTTTTTTTCTGTCTCTGTCTCTCTGTCTCTTTTTTTTTTCAGGGGTGGTGGCTTTTATAGCCACCACCGGTGTGGCCGTCGGACCGGTCCGAAGATGGGGTCTCGGTGAGTCACCGGACTACCAGTGGTGACTCACCGAGTAGCCATAGCGTGGACGGCTGGTATTCTATCTTCTGGAGTCTTCGGTTGGGACGTGGCAACGGCGGAGGCGGCGAGATAGCAACGGCGGCCGCGTGTCCCTAGGGTATCAGACCCTAGGGTTTCCATCTGGGGCAATCTGGACCGTTGGATCTTGCCAGATCCAACGGCTGTGAGCTGAGGCGGCTGGTTAAATTAGGGTTAGGAAACCCTAACTGGAAACCTAAATATTTAGGGTTTCTGGTTGGATCTGGACCGGTTCTGGTTGGTTTGTAACTGGGCCGGTCCAGTTGTAATTGGTCTGTAATTATTATTATGTATTTAATATTTAATAATAATAATATAATGATAATAATAATAATAATAATAATAATGTAATAATAGTAATAATAATAATAATAATAATAATAATATTAATAATAATAATATGGATAAAAAAATTAGTATCTTCAGCTGCCCTCTTTGCACATCTTGTGTTAACAAGAATAGGGCAAAGATGAAAAGATAATAAAATTTTTTATCCATTTGACTTTACTTTGATCATAATGGAGATATTGAATAAATTCTTCTCTCTCTCCAGATAAGTTCTTCTTATTATGAACTTTCTGCTGGGGATGATGACCTCCTTTCTGTGATAGAATCATTCAAAAGGTTGAATAAGCTCTTGATGTTCTTCTCATTATGAACTTTCTCTAGAAAGGTTGATGCTAATCTATCTCCTTCTGTGATAGAATTATGCAAAAAGTTGAACAAGTTTTCTTATTATGAACTTCTTCTTTCTTCTTCAGATGAGTCTTCTCATTATGAACTTTCTCTGGAAAGGCTGATCCATCAATGATGGACTCAGGTAAAAGGTTGAACAAATTCTTCTCATTATGAATTTCTTCTTCCTTCAGATGAGTTCTTCTCATTATGAACTTTCTCTGGAAAAGATAATCCATCAATTGATGAATTCAGGTAAAAGGTTGAACAAATTCTTCTCATTATGAACTTCTTCTTCTTCAGATGAGTTTTCTCATTATGAACTTTCTCTGGAAAGGCTGATCCATCAAATGATGGACTCAGGTAAAGGTTGAACAAATTCTTCTCTTCTTCTTCCTTCTTCAGATAGTTCTCATTATGAACCTTCTCTGGAAAAGTTAATCCATCAAGTGATGAATTCAACAAAAGGTTGAACAAATTCTTCTCATTATGAATTTCTTCTTCCTTCTTCAGATGAGTTCTCTCATTATGAACTTTCTCTGGAAAAGATAATCCAAGTGATAGATTTAAAAAAGGTTGAACAAATTCTTCTCATTATGAACTTCTTCTTCTTCAGATGAGTTCTTCTCATTATGAACTCGAACTGGAAAAATTGATCCATTGAATAATGGATTTAAATCTTCGCTAAAATCTTTGAATTCCTGTCAGAATTCAACCATGGATGAGAATGAATGAAAATGCACCTATTTTTGCAAATGCCTAATATGATGAATGATTGTTAAGTTATTTGATTTCAGATTGGTGAACTGAATATTTCTTCAGTTGTAGAAACCCAATAAATCTTTCTTCTTCAAATCAGAGAATCTATTCTCTTGACAAATGTAGAGGTAGATATAATGTCACAAAACCTCTTGAGAATAAAACTCAATGGTATCGGCTCTTGAAAAGCTTGCCTTCATGTGATATGTTGATTCTGATAACAACTCATCTGATTATGAAATGACCTTTCAAGATGATTTACAGATATCGATAGTTCTTCTAATACAGAGAAATCTTGAATTCTGATTCTGATGAGGAGAATAAACTGTTATACTTGACAAAAATGGGATTCTCAGATGCTGAAACTTCAAATAGCCCTGGGTTATGAGTTTTGGGAAAGGAATAAGCAAAAGAAGCTTGAAAAGAAACTTCTTAATGAAGACGATCATGCAGTTCATTTAATTCCAATGATCGGTTCTGTAATTTTTACCAAACCAGATCAAATAACTCAAAGAATACTTCCAGAAGATGTTATTGAGCACATTCATCTTCTAAATTCAATGATTGGTTTTACCAAACCAAATCAGATAATTCAAAGAACACTTCCAGAAGATGCTATTGAGCACATTCATCTTCTAAATTCAATGATTGGTTCCGTCCAACCAGATCAGATAACTCAAAGAATACTTCCAGAAGATGCTATTGAGCACATTCATCTTCTAAATTCAATGATTGGTTCCGCCAAATCAGATCAGATAACTCAAAGAACACTTCCAAAAGATGCTATTGAGCAAATTCATCTTCCAAATTCAATGATTGGTTCTGCCAAATCAGATCAGATAACTCAAAGAATACTTCCAGAAGATGCTATTGAGCACATTCATCTTCTAAATTCAATGATTGGTTCTGCTAAATCAGAACACTTATTTGATGTAGAGCCAGAATTTGTAGATTCGAAGTATTTCCATGCTACTACACTGAAAAGGGCTATATTCATAATTCTGCCAATTAAGAATAGATTTTCTCTTATTCTGCTTTCTCCATGTGCTGATGCTTTTCCATTGACAAAGAAATGATGGCTTTCATGGGATCCAAGAACAAAGTTGAACTGTTTATAATCATGTACATGAAGTGCCAAATTGACAGAAAGGATCTGTAAGGCTTTGAAGCTATGACAATGAGCCACCTTCGAGTGTCCAGAAGTATGTTCTTGATGAGTGTGAAAATGGAATCTAGTATGGGTTGGAAGGAATAAAGTTACTCCACTTGAACCTGGTGAGGTGGAAATGCTTCTAGGTTTCCTTAAAAAAACCATACACAAGGATCTGTATAGAGACATATTTCCCAGTGATATCAATGTCTTGTTTCCTTTTGTTGGAATCAATGCTACAAAGATCGCCTTCTACTGTCTTAGTATATCTTTGAAAACAGATGTGCAAGAACTGAATGGTGATCGGTTGAAGCAATTGATGAGTAGATTTGTCGAATTCGACCTTGTTGTCGGTTATATCTAGCATAACAACCTTATTGTTAAGATGGTGATGATTTGCTTACTTTGTATTCCATGTATTAAAAGTATTAACATAAAGTGATATTCAGAAATCTTAACTTATTTCAAAATTATGTTAATTCAAATAGAAAGAATAAATTGAATTTTCAAAAATAAATTGACTCTCAAATAAATTGAACTTGAAATAAATAGAATTGTATTCAAAATTTTGGCAAGCATAAGAATAAAAATTCAAATGTCTCAACAAATTATAAGCATAAGTATTTCTAAATTAATCAAGTTGACACAATTTAGAGTAATGATGTAAGCTTTTGTCTGGAAGATCTCAAACGTTGTCAAAATGCTTGTGGATGTGAAGTTTCTCCAAAACTGTCAAAATCTTAAGAAAGTTCAATTGCCAGATGCCTAATATCAACCTGCATTTAGGCCGCCTTTCAGGTTTTCAACTCAAATCCTCCCTTTGGTTACAAGATGCCCTTTGCGGGTTTTCACCTTGACCCTCTTTTTCTTTTTTTTTTTTTTTTTCAAGCATAATATCTTGACAGAATCCGAGTTTATTGGATTTCTCAGAATTTTCCATCTATTTCTGCCAAGATCAATGCTCCTCCGGAAAAGGCCTTTTTCACAATGTATGGCCCTTCCCAATTAGGCATCCATTTCCCACGGAAATCTTTATGTATAGGCAAGATCTTTTTAGTATTAGATCACCCTCTTGGAATTCTCTTGGATGTACTTTTTTATCATGAGACTTCATCATCCGTTTTGATACATCTGTCCATGGCAAATAGCTTTCAATCTTTTCTCCTCAATAAGGTTCAATTGATCAAATCTAGCTTGAATCCATTCAGATTCATCCAATTTTGTTTCTCTCAATATTCGAGCGATGGAATCTCAACTTCAATTGGTAAGACTGCTTCCATCCCGTAGACTAAAGAAAACGGTGTTGCCCCAGTAGATGTTCGAACAGTAGTTCGGTATGCGTATAGAGCAAAATGTAACTTCTCGTGCCAATCTTTGTAAGTTTCAGTAGTCTTTGTAATGATTCTCTTGATGTTCTTATTTGCTGCTTCAACTGCCCCATTCATCTTTGGACGATATGCCACTGAATTTGAATGTTTGATCTTAAAACTGTGCACAAAGTTCGGTCATCATTTTGTTGTTCAGGTTCAGAGCATTATCTGTAATGATCTTTTCTGGTAGACCATATCGGCAAACTATCTCTTTCTTTATGAATTTGCAGACTGTGAACCTCTTATTGGTGTATGAAGCAGCTTCAACCCATTTGGTAAAATAATCAATTGCACAAGGATGAAACAATGTCCATTCGATGCTTTTGGTGTGATTGCTCCAATGACATCTATTCCCCACATAGAAAATGGCCAGGGTGCTGTCATTACATGTAAAGGAGATGGGGGTACATGAATCTTGTCTGCATATATCTGGCATTTATGACATTTCCTTGCATAATCAATGCAATCTGTGTACATGGTAGCCCAATAGTATCCATATCTCATTATTTTTTGGCCATGGAAAGACCATTTGCATGTGTTCCATATTCCGCTGTGTACTTCTTCAATGACATTTCGAGCTTCGCTAGTATTTAAACATCTCAATAGCATTTGATCACTGCTTCTTCTATACATAATCTCTCCATCAAGAAAATATCCAGCAGCCATTCTTCTCAAAGTTCTTTTATCAATTTCCGATGCATTGGTGGATAACTTTGATTTTTGATATATTGCAGAATATCATGATACCATGGTTTACCATCTACTCTTCTTCCACACTATAACAAGTGCAGGAATTTCATATACTTGCATTTTGATTGGCATCATATCAACTTTCTTAGTTGCATGAAACATAGCAGCTAATGTAGCCAAAGCATCTGCCATTTGATTTTCTTCTCGAGGGAGATAATTGAAGGTAACTTCTCAAATTCTTTCACTAATTCGAATGTAAAATTTCGGTATTCCAACAATTTGGGATCTTTTGTTTCCCATTCTCCTCGCAATTGATACACCACTAATGATGAATCCCATATATCTTGAGAAATTTGATTTTTCTTTCTATAGCTGCTTTCAACCCCATGATACAAGCCTCATATTCCGCCATGTTTGGTGCAAAAGAACTCCAGTCTACTTGTAAAGGGATAATAAAAACATTCTGGAGAAATTAACACTGCCCCAATTCCTCGTCCCAAAGCATTAGATGCTCCGTCAAAATAAAGCTTCCAAGTTGCAAATTCATTATTGTTCTGACTTCTTCATTCATGGATATGCACAACAGATCTTCATCGGGAAATTAAAGTTCAAAGGCTGATAATCATTTGATACACGACTGGCCAGAAAATCAGCTATGACTTCCTTTATCGCTTTTTGGTTGACATATACAATATCAAACTCAGATAATAACATCTGCCATCTAGCCATTCTCCTGTCAAAGCTGGTGATTCCATTAAGAATTTCAAAGGATCAAGTTTTGATATCAACCAAGTAGTATGGTATAACATATATTGTCTGAGTTTTCGAGTAGTCCACACCAAAGCACAACATAATTTTTGTATTGGTGGATATCGAATTTCACAATCAGTAAATTTCTTACTCAGATAATAATAGCTTTTTTTCTCCTTCCCGATTCATCATGCTGTCCTAGTACACATCCCATCGAATTTTCGAAGACCGTCAGTAGAGAATTAATGGTCTATCAGGCATTGGTGATACTAAAATTGGGGCATGGATAATATTTCTTAATAATATCCAAAGTTTCTTGACATCTTCATTCCAGACTTCAGGATTGTTCTTCGAAGTAATTTGAACACTGGATCACATTTGTCAGTTAATTTAGAAATGAACCGAGATATATAATTTAATCTCCAAAAGCCTCGAACTTCTTTTTTGTATTTGTGGTGGAAGATCTGAATTGCTTGACTTTATCTGGATCAATCTCGATTCCTTTTTTGCTGACTACAAAACCCAAAAGTTTCCCAGAAGTTACTCCAAAAGTGCATTTTGCGGGGTTGAGCTTTAATTGATATCTCCTCAATCTCTGGAAAAGCTTTCTCAGATTTTGAATATGTTCTTCTTCAGTTCGGGATTTGGCAATCATGTCATCTACATATACTTCAATCTCTTTGTGCATCATGTCATAAACAAAGTTACCATGGCTCTTTGATTGCCCCTGCATTTTTCAATCCAAATGGCATCACTTTATAACAGAATGTGCCCCACATGGTTATGAATGTGTTTTTTTTCCATGTCTTCAGGATTCATTTTTATCTGATTATATCCTGAAAATCCATCCATAAATGAACCCATGCATGCCCTGCAGTATTGTCCACCAATGTGTCTTGTGGGGTAAGGGAAAAGCTATCTTTCGGACTAGCTTGTTGAGATCTCTGTAATCCACCACTTCGAACTTTCCCATTTTCTTTGGTACGGGAAACAATGTTGGCTACCCATTCTGGGTATTTAGATGCCTGTAGGAAACCTGCGTTGATCTGTTTCATCACTTCTTCTTGATTTGCAACAACATTTCTGGCCTCATTCTTCTGAGCTTTTGTTGGACCGGTTTATATTCTGGATTGATTGGAAGCTTGTGTATCACTATATCTGTGCTTAAACCGGACATATCTTGATAAGACCATGCAAAGATATCTTTGAACTCTTGAAGGAGATTTATAATTCTTGTTTTATCTGGACTGTCAGAGTGGTACCAATTTTCACCTCTTTTATTTCTTCATCTGTTCCCAATTCACACAGTCTCAACCTTCTTTTGTGGGGTAGAATTTGTTGTCTTCTTTTTCTACCAATCTAATAGTTCAGTAGGAATATCACATTCCAGTTCATCCTCACAACCATTGATTTCTTCCAGATATAGGATGCTCTAAATTTATCACTGGATTAAATTTAGGAATACCATGCTATAACACGGTGACACCTGCAAATTTAAGTCGGACATATTTCCGAAAGAATATAGTAAATTTATGAAATAAATAAATGTAAAAATGTAAGAAAATGTAAAGAATGATTGCCATCTGAAAATTTAAAGAAAATTTCTTATATTTAACATAATTTCTTTTACAATATAACAAAAAGTTTTCATTTTTGAGCTAAACATAAAGATTAGTTCTGAATATTACTCTGCATTAATATTAAAACTATAGGAAGATCTTCAGTGGTCCAATTGGTGAGTGTTTCTCCAGGAAGACATGGGCGAATCCTATTCAAGTACTTGCCAGTCTTGTTGTCATTTGTGATCATGTTGATAAATAATCCATTCATAGCTTTCAACTATGTCTGATCTTTCGTCAACTTTTTTCTTTAAAGGCTTCAACAAGCTGCTGTTCCACATTAATTGTTCCCCCTGATCTGAAGGTTGTCTTCAACTGTGGGAAAGACATGTGTTTCCAAAGGATTTTCCTCCTTTCAATTTTGCCTTTCTGTCTTCACATCTTCTTTTTTCTCTTTGTTCTTTTGCTGAAAATTGGGCTTAAACCCTAGCCCAAAACGGTCTTTTTTCATCTTTATACTGATAGGAACTGAAATCCCTTGAAGATTCTTTCTAGACCTCTCCCAGCTTTAGCCGATGCCTAAAGTTTGTTGTACCGTCATCTTGGTGCAATCAGACAATCTGGATATGGAATTTTGCTTCCTTCTGCAATAAAGGTTGCATTTACAAATTCAAGAGCTCGAAAAGAGCATTCAAGAGCATCATCATTGGTGTCGATATATGGAACATCTTGTTACAGACGCAATGATTTCTTCTTCAGCACTGACGCATATAGTTGTGTCCATCAACAACAATTCAATTTCTGATGTAATGAAGAAGGAACGGCTCCTGCTGAATGAATCCATGGCCTCCCTAATAGACAATTATATGTGGGGTGGATGTCCATCACCACAAAGTCAATATTGTACACGACTGGGCCGATTAACAACGGTATTTCCATTTTCCCCTGTACTTCTTTTTGAGTACCATCAAATGCTCGCACTACATTCTGATAACTCTTCATGTGATTCCAGAGGCATTCTTTGAAGTGTGACTAAAGGCATCAAGTTGAGAGCAGACCCATTGTCAATCAATACTCCTGGTAACACATGACCATGACAATGTGTTGTGATGTTCAAAGCTTTTACTGACCCCATTCCGCCTTCTGGTATTTCATCATCCGTGAACGTTATGTAATTGTCAGCGGCTATATGTCCCACAATTCTGTCAAGTTTATTGAGGGATATATCTCGGGGATAATGTTTGATTGAGGATTTTCATCAAAGCATTTCTATGTGCTTCTGAATTCATCAAGAGATCAAGAATAGAATTCTCGCTTGTTGTTTGTGTAGTTGTTCAACCACACTATACTCACTATGTTTCAAAAATTTCAAAAATTTCTTGAGCTTGTTTTTCTGTCACAGGCTCATTAAATGCTGGAAGTGATTCATCCTCAAATACCTTCTGAGGTATTGCCATGGCTTTTCCTTTTGCTTTCACTTGTCTGAAGCATTGGATGTTTCGGGAGAGTAACATCTCCCACTTCTTGTAAAGAAACCGACCCGCTCACTGCTTCAGACGTCGATGTGGTACTCAGACTTTGTATTTTTTCTTCTGTTTTTTCTAGAGAACAGATCCTCCTACCATTGAAACATTGGTAGTATAATTCCAAGGTACCCTGCGGGTATCTTTATATGGAAATGGTTAGAGGAGTGGTGATAACTACTTTTGGCCTTATTGGTGCAGGAATCACTGTAGATGATTTCACATTAATGATCACAGGATCACTTATTCTTTGATTTGGTTTAGAATCCTCTGATGAGCAAACATATCTTCTTTTTTCCCGGGTTCTTCTTCAAAAATTCTATTTCTCTGTTGTTCATCAATTTTTGCACCAAATCCCTAAACTCAGGACATAGTTGAATTTTATGCCCTTTCTCCTGATGATATTCACAATAATTCTTGCCTTCATTCTGCTTGGCATGAATTGTTGTGGAATTATACCGGCTAAAGAAAGTTGTTGGAATATCCCACAAACGGAGATTTAATTTCAGAAATGTCAGTCTTTGCTTTCTTTTTGTTCTCTTCCTGAATTGCATTTACGTTTTTATCTCCATGATTTGGCAATGGATGATTTGATGCAGATGGTGTATTGAATTCCAACTTCCCAGTGTTGATCAAATTTGAACCACCCTTTTGAATGCTAAACAGTTTTCAATGGAATGACCCGTAATCCTTCATGGTAAAACAGTGTGCCTTTGTATCATACCAATGAGGGAATGGTGGTTGCATGGGAACCAAGGGATAAGGCCGTATAACATCTGCTTTTAACAGCGAATCATAGATCTCTGCATACGGTACTGGTAAAGGTGTAAAGACAACCTTTCATTTCCTTTCGAGATCCTCTGGACTCTGTTCGATTAATGTTTATTTCCCTCTTTCTTAACCTTGGCTGGGTTATTGTAACACTTTTCGATGAATCTTTGCTGTAAGAATTTGCATTGTTGACTTCATTCTCCTTTTTCCGGTACGTAGTCTTTTGGAATTAGACCATCATTTGATTCAATCTTGCCACTTTTCAAGACATTTTCAATGAGTTCTCCAAAAATGACCAAATCTGCAAAATTTCTGGTTGCATTCCCATTAGATGGTTTAAATAAGGAGCTTTCAATGTATGGACAAACATTACTGTGGCCTCTTTTTCTAACAAAGGTGGTTGAACTTGGGCCGCTATGTCACGCCATCTCTGGGCATACTGTCTGAATGTTTCATTATTCTTTTTCTCCAAGTTTTGGAGAGTCCATCTATCAGGAACCATGTCTGTTACATGGGATACTATTCTAAGAATGCTTTAGCCAGATCTTTCCAGGATCTAATGTTGGCTTTAGTCAATTGAGTATACCATTTTAAAGTCGGTCCTGTCAACTATCCTGAAAGCAGTGAATTAACAATTTCTCGTCCTTCACATATCCTGCCATTCTTCGACAAAACATAGTAATGGGGATGAAGGGCATGTAGTACCGTCATATTTATCAAATTCGGGAGCCTTGAACTTGATGGAAGGATTAGGTCTGGAACCAAACTCAACTCACTAGCATCAACCCATAGAATGATTCAGTTATTTCCACGGATTTCATTCGTTCTTCTAAGCTCTTGATCTGTCTGGTCAGTTCTTCATTTACTTTTTGTTTCTCATTCAGCTCATTCAAATCTGGGATCAAATGCTCAGTATTCATATCTCCTATTTTCACATCTGATATAAGCGAATTTTGCTTGAAGAGGCAGGATCCACTTGTGATCTTCATGTGGTTTGGCTTCTTGTAATGCAGATGTCGCATTGTTTTGTATAGGTATAGTACCAGAGTGATAAATTGGTTTCTGGTGGAAACCTAGAGGATATATGGGTTCTTGGTCAAAAGATACATGATTTTCATGCATTTTCCACTGATAGCCTGCCTTTTAACATGTCATCTATCTCTTCATCATACTGTCTTGTGAATTTGCAATACTGGCTTCAATTTTTCCAGCTTCATTCTCATTTCTTCTTGTTCTTTATGATGTTGTTCATCAATAGCGTATTTTATCCTCCATAATTCTATTTGTAGCTTGTCTAGTACCCGTATGTAGTATTTCTCTTTTGGCCAGAGTAACTGCGATTGAAAAATCTTTTAATATTATTTTTTCAAATTTTATTAATGAATTTTAACTTAATGAATAAATAATTCATAGCGAAAATTATGAAATGAATGATGAATGTATGCAAAATGCATGTATGTAAAAAACATTGATCCCAAAAAGTTAACTGTCATAGAACAACTTTCATCGGCATACAAAAGTTTCTTTATAATATTTCATAACTACAGATAAGGCATAGCTTTCCTATTAAGCTCTATAATTTCTTTCATTAACCATGACACCTTCTTTCCGCACTTAGAAACTGGATCAACTTGATGCTTAATTATTTCGGCTTCAACAGCTAGTTCCCCAACATATCTGACAACTTCGCTCATTTGAACCATGGCCTCGAACACCATATTACTTCTTTCTTCACTTCTTTCCACATAGAACTCAGTTGACTTTTGCCACTGTTCATTCATTCTCCAAGAGTTTGCTCTAACTCATGATTCTGACTTGACAATGTGCAGAATTTTTTCAAGATCTAATGCGTCTTCGCAATGAAGCATTTTCCTCATTACTTTCTTTGAGGTCATTAGGCCCTAGACGAACCTTTTCTTGAAACAACGATTCCTCAAGTTGCAAAATGTAAGCATTAAACTCTGGTTTTTGTTCTAGACTGATCCAGATCCTCTTCAAGTTTTGTTGCTTCTTGCGTTCTTGATTAAGCTTCTGGATTTGAACATCTTTGTTTCTGCATCTTTGCATCCAATTGCTAGCCACTCCTGCTCTACCTCAAGTCTGGTGTTGAAATTTTTTCTTTCTAATTCCCATTTTTCCTTTTCATATTGGATTCTTCCATCTTTTGGCCTCTGACTTCAAGTTCAGCAATCAACTGGTTCATTTCAGATTCAAATCCCTTGAACATGTATTTTTCTCACCTTCAAACTTATTAAAGATGTCATTCTTCATCTCTTCTAATCTTGGCTCGATCCCTTTCTCTATGCATTTCATTCATGATCTCGCGGTGTTCAGCCTTGTTTTATAATTCGCTCTCTTCTGTCGACCTCATAATCTTCCATTTTTTGCTTTCCTTTCTCAAGGCTTTTGAGTAGACGGCAATTCTTTCCTTTCAGATCTTCAACTCGTCTTTTCTCGATGTTCAATTCTCTGGTCATCTGTATTGTTGCTTGGCTGGGTCCTGATGCTTTTCGGGATTTATAATTCCTGGTAATTTTTTGTAAGGCTCTGTACTCATCACCTTTTTCTTTATCTTTTCTCAACATTGTACATTGTGATGAATGAAAGTCAATGTCAACCCCCAACATAGCTTTATCTTGTCTCATTTGCTCTAATTCTTTCGACCAGCCTTCTCTTTCTGCTTCAACTCAGCTCAGGATTTCAATCTCTGATGGAACCACCTTAATGCGATCTTCCATAGAAATATCCTCATTTTGATCTGGTAGAGGATTATTTTCGTTTTTCCTGATAGATCTCCATTCTTCATAATCAGGAGTTAGCATTTCTTTTGCTGCTTTAGCTCGGAT